>NW_016954203.1:0-612 GCF_001483705.2 Eufriesea mexicana
GCTCTAGTGAGGTCAGCAGTAGTTGTCTCGGCACGTTAGGCTGAGTTATATTACGTTAGGATACGTTACGTTTGGACCGGTTCAGATAGGATACCTTAGACTTTAGAGCTACACACTGCTATAGGGCTGATTTCTGCGCTCTACTGTGCTCTAATGTATTCTGCTTGGCTCTGGGGAGTGCAGCAGTAGTTGTCTCGGCACGTTAGGCTGTGTTATGTTACGTTTGGTTGTGCTTCGTTTGGTTAGGTTCGGATAGGGTAGCTTAGAATTTTGTGCTTTACACTGCCCTTCGTCGTATTTGTACGCTCCGCATTGCTGTGATATAACCTGCACGACTCTCGGGTGGCAAGCAATAGTTGTCGCGGCACGTTAGGTTTAGTTATAGTACGTTTAGTTATGTCACACGCTTTGTCAGGTTAGGGGAGGATAAATTAGATTTTTGTGTTATACACCCATATTCGGTGAATTCCTGCGCTCAACGTTGTTCTAATATGCTTCGCTTGACTCCGGGGTGGCCAGCAACACTAATCTCAGCACCACATGTTGAGTTATGGTACGTTCGGTAAGGTTATGGTAGGACACGTTGGGCTAGGATTTCCTCCACTTTCGTGC
>NW_016954204.1:0-605 GCF_001483705.2 Eufriesea mexicana
GCCCGAAAGTCAAAGCTGTCCTTACCTAACATATCCGATAGTGACACAGCTCAACCTAACACGTTGCGATGACTACTTCTGGACACCCCAGAGCAAAGTTGAACCCATATGTTGTCAGTAGAACGGAGAAGTCCATAGAACCGCAGTGTATGTTGGAAAAGTCAGAGATACACGAGCCTAACCCAAACAAACATAATATAACCAAACATTGCATCACTTTAACTAACATGCCGAGACATCTGTTGCTGCGCTGCCCAGAGCACAGCAGGACATGCTGGAGCAGAGTATATCTCACAATTCCACCGAATAGCAGTGTACAGCAAAAAGGTTAAAGCTACCCTAACCAAACATAGCCTTGCCTAACTTAACCGAACGTAACGTAACTCAATATAATGTGCCGAGAACACTATTCCTGCCATCCCATAGCCAAGCAGGGCACACCAGAGAATAGTAGAGCGGAGAAATCTACCGAGCACCGGTGTAAAGAACTAAAGTTATAGCTACAATTGCCAACCTTAGCTTAACCCTACTTAACCGAACGTAACCTGACACAGCATAACGAGCCGAGGCCACTATCGCTTGCCTTCCCAGAGCAAATCTGAAAA
>NW_016954205.1:0-627 GCF_001483705.2 Eufriesea mexicana
CTGACCTGACATGACCTGATCTAACTTGACCTGTCTTTGCCTGACCTGGCCTGACCTGAACTGGCCTGAACTGACCTAACCTGACCTGACCTGTCCTGACTGACCTAACCTGACCTGACTGACCTGATCTGACCAGGCCTGACCTGACCTTACCTTATCTGACCTGACCTGACCTGACATGACCTGATCTAACTTGACCTGACCTTGCCTGACCTTGCCTGACCTGGCCTGACATGAACTGACCTGAACTGACATCATCTGACCCGACCAGACCTGACATGACCTGGCCTGAACTGACCTGACCAGACCTGACTTGATCTGACCTGATCAGACCTGACCTGACCTGACCATCCCCGACCTTGCCTGGCCTGACCTGACCTGAGGTGACCAGACCTGAACTGACCTAACCGGACCTGACCTGTCCTAGGCTGACCTTACCTGCCTGATCTGACCTGACCTGACCTGACCATATATGATCCGGCCTGTCCTGGCCTGACCTGAACTGACCTGAACTGACCTTACCTGACCTGACCTGTACTGACCTAGCCTGACCTGAACTGACCTAACCTGACCTGACCTGTCCTGGGCTGACCTTACCAGACTGATCTGACCTGACCTGACCTGACC
>NW_016954205.1:671-937 GCF_001483705.2 Eufriesea mexicana
CTGACCTGAACTGACAGCATCTGACCTGACCTGACCTGCCGTGACCTGACCTGACCTGACCTGATCTTACCTGACCATATATGACCTGACCTGGCCTGAACTGACCTGACCAGACCTGACCTGACCTGACCTGACCTAACCTGACCAGACCTGACCTGACCTGACCTGAAAGAACTGAACTGACCAGGCCTGATCTGACCTTACCTTATCTGACCTGACCTGACCTGACCTGACCTGACCTGACCTGACCTGACCAGACCTGACCT
>NW_016954205.1:1152-2573 GCF_001483705.2 Eufriesea mexicana
TCTGACCTGAGCTGACCTGATCTGACATGACCTGACCTCACCTGACCTGACCTGACCAGTCCTGACTTTAACCGGCCTTACCTGACCCGACCGGTCCTGACTGACCTGACCTGACCTGACTGACCTGAACTGACCAGGCCGGTCGTGACCTGACCTGACCTGCCCTGAACTGACCTGGCCTGACCAGACCTGAACTGAACTGACCTGAACTGACATCATCTGATCTGTCCTGACCTGACCAGACATGATCTGGCCTGACCTGAACTGACAGCATCTGACCTGATCTGACCTGACCTTACATGACCTGACCTGACCTAACCTCATCCGACCTCACCTCATCTGACCTGACCGGACTGTTCTGACCTGACCTGATCTGACCTGACCTGACCTGACCTGAACTGACCTGGCCTGACCAGGCCTGAAATGATCTGACCTGAACTGACGTTACCTGACCAGACGTTACCTGACCTTTCATTACCTGACCTGACATTACCTCACCTGACCTGACCTGTCCGGACTTTACCCGATCTTACCTAACCTGACCTGACCTGACTGACCTGATCTGACGTTACATGACCTGGCAATACCTGAACTGACATTACATGGCCTGACCTGACCTGTCCTGAATTTACGCGAACTTACCTGACCTGAGCTGACCTGTCTGACATGACCTGACCTGACCTGACCAGACACGACCTGGCCTCGCCTGGCCTGATCTGACCTGTCCTGTCCTGGCCTGCCGTGACCTGACCTTACCAGACCTGACCTGACCTGGCGTGACCTGACCAGACCTGACCTGAACTGACCTTACCTGCCCTGACCTGGCCTGAACTGTCCTGACCTGATCTGACATCATATCACTGACCTGACCTGACATGACCTGAGCTGACATGACCTGACCTGACCAGACCCTTCCTTGCCTGACCTGACCTAACCTGACCTGACCTGACCTGACCTAACCTGACCTGGCCTGACCTGGCCTACCCTTACCAGACTTGACCTGACCTGACATGACCTGACCTGACCTGACCTGATCTGACATGACCAGACCTGACGTCACCTGACCTGACTGATCTGACCTGACCTGTCCTGTCCTGACTTTAACCGGCCTTACCAGACCTGACCTGTCCTGACTGACCTGACCTGACCTAACCTGACCTGACCTGACCTGGGATGACCTTCCCTGACTGATCTGACCTGACCTGACCTGACCTGATATTATATGATCTGGCCTGACCTGAACTGACCTGAACTGACAGCATCTGACCAGACATCACCTGACCTGACATGAACTGACCAGACCTGACCTGACCAGACCTGACCTGACCAGACATGATCTGACCTGATCTGACCTGACGTGACATGACCTGACCTGACCTGACCTGACCTGACCTCACCTCACCTGACCTGACCGGACTGGT
>NW_016954206.1:0-590 GCF_001483705.2 Eufriesea mexicana
AGTACCGTACGTCGTACATCTACCCAGAGGGCTATGTTGACGTTGTATCTATCTGTTCGCAGAAGATGTATATTCCACGGCAATTCTAGAACGAGAAATGCAGGTACATTGTTCCACGAGATATTAGCAACTGACAACACAGCACCGAGTACAGCCGTCATCACAGCACAGTTACGGCTGAATAACATTGTTCATTGATAATGTCCAATTCCTCGGTTCATTATTCCTCGGTATGTTAACTTTCAACAACTCAGTACTGAGTACTGCCATCGTCACAGAACAGTGAGTGTTTAATAACTTTGTTCACAGATAATGTCAGTTCCAAAGCAATTCTAGAATAATCAATGTATTCCAAGGTTATGAGTTATGACTTGAGATATTTACAATTCATAGTAAGGTAATTAGTACATCTACCAACAGAGCACTGATGCCCTTGGATTAAATTGGTCACCGAATATGTATATACTACAGTGGATCTAGAACGAGAAATGCAGGTCCATTATCCCTCATGGTATTATCAAATGAGAGAACAGTACTGGGTACAGCCATCATCATAGTAATTTAGCCGTTGAAGAACTTTGTCTACTGAT
>NW_016954207.1:0-920 GCF_001483705.2 Eufriesea mexicana
TCGGATACCAGTGTATAGAACAAAAGTCAATGTGATTCCAACCTAACGTATCTGAACGTAACATTATCAAGCGTAACGTAATTCAACATATCGCGCCTCGACCGCGATAGCTGGCATCCCCAGTACCGAGCAGAGCCTATTTAAGCACAGTACATGGCAGAGGTAAGCCGTATAGCAGTGTACAGCACCAAAGTCAAAGCTTTCCTATCATAACCTAACCAAACCTAACATAACCAAACGTAGCATAACTCAACATGACGTGTCCAGACTACTGTTGCAGTCCTACCCAGGGCAAAGCAGTGCTTATTAGAGCAATGTGGATTGCAGAAAGGCACCGAATTCCAGTGCACAGCACAAAAGAAGAAGCTGCTATAACCAAACTTGCCATAACCTAACCTAGCCAAATGTAGTCTATCTCAACATGAAGTGCCGAGACCACGATTGCTGGCATCCACAGAGCCAAACAGAACTTGTTAGTGGTGAGTAGAACGCAGGAATCCATGGAATAGCACTGTATACCTCGAAAGTTAAAGCTGTCTGAGCCTAACCTAAACCTGCTGAGCCCAACCAAACATAGCCTGACGCAACTTAACGCACCGACATCGCGATTGGTGCCCCCTCGTAGCCAAGCAGGACATACTAGAACACAGCAGTGCACAGGAATCCACAAAATAGCAGTGCACAGCACAAAAGTTGCAGCTACATTACAAAATGTATCCTAACCCAACGCAACCGAACGTGGCCTGGCTCATCATATCGGGCTGAGTCCACCATTGCTGGCCTTGCCAGAGCCAAGCTGAAAATATTTGAGCACTGCAGGCCACAGTAATCCACCTAGGACCAATGTATCCTCTCCAAACCTAGAGAATCGTAACCTACCCAAATGTATCCTAGCTTACACTAACGTTCCATGACCACTA
>NW_016954208.1:0-543 GCF_001483705.2 Eufriesea mexicana
CTTCCGTCCATTCACCCATCCATTCGTCCACCCGCACATCCATACATACATGCCGCCGTACATCCGTATATTCTTACGTCCATACAGCCAAGCATACATACATCCGTACATCCATAACGCAAATACGGCCATACATTCATGCATCCATACATACAAACGTCCATACATTAATCCATCCATCCAAACATCCATCCATCCATACATCCATCCATCTATACATCCATACATCCACACATCCATACATCCATAAATACATCCATCCATGCACACATCCATTCATATGTACATCCATACACACGTCCATACGTATATCCTTGCATACAGCCATACACACAACCATACATACATCCATAGATACATGCGTAAATTAAACCATACATAAATACATCCAAACATCCGTACATCCATATATCCGAACATACGTTCATCCATACCTCAATCCATCCACACATCCATAGTACATCCATCCATCGGTACATACATTCATACATACATCCATACATCCGTACATCCATACATCCGAACATACGTTCATCCATACCT
>NW_016954209.1:0-2471 GCF_001483705.2 Eufriesea mexicana
ACATTCATCCATACAAACATCCATACATACACACGTTCTTCTGTCCATCCACCCATCCATTCATCCACCAACATATCCATATATCCATGCATTCGCACATCCATACATGCGTACATCATTAAATCCACACATACATAACTCAGATACATCCATACATTCAAACATCCATACATACATACATCCACACATTGACACAACCACCCACACGTACATGCATCCATCCATACATCCATACATCCCTCCATCCATACATCCATACATCCACACACAAATACAT
This sequence comes from Eufriesea mexicana, assembly GCF_001483705.2. NCBI lineage: Eukaryota > Metazoa > Arthropoda > Insecta > Hymenoptera > Apidae > Eufriesea > Eufriesea mexicana. Next base: position 278 of record NW_016954209.1, read on the forward strand.
CCAAAATTCCATCCACCCGTACACTCAACCATCCATACATACATCCATGCATACATCCATACATACATCCATACTCACATCCATACATACATCCATACATACATTCTTACATTCATCCATACAAACATCCATACATACACACGTTCTTCTGTCCATCCACCCATCCATTCAAGCACACACACATCCAAACATCCATGCATCCGTACAACCATACATTCGTCCAACCATACAACCATACATCTATGCATAGATACATCCGTACATACATCCATACATACATCCATGCGTCTATACAACCATACGTCCATACATCCATTCATCCATACAAATATACATCCATACTTCCGTACATCCATCCATCCAAACATCCACCCATACATACACCCATCGATCCACTCATCCTTCCATCCGTGCAGCCATCCATCCATACATACATCCATAAGTCCATCTAACCATACATCCATCCATCCATACATCCATATATATATATCCATACATCCATACATCCGTAGATCCGTCCATAAGTACATCAATCCATCCACACTTCCAACCATCCATACAGCCATCCATCCATACATCCATCCATTCATACATCCATCCTTCCATACATCCAAACATCCATTCACAAACCCATACACTCATCCATACATACATGCATAGACACTTCCGCACATACATCCATACTTAGAACCATACATCCTCCCATACATACATCCGTACATTCGCCCTTCCATACACGCATCCATACATCCATCCATCCATCCACCCATCCACAAATCCATCTAACCATACATCCATCCGTCCATACATCCTTACATATATACATCCATTCCTCCATACATCCGTAGATCTTTCCATCCATACCGCTATCCATCCATACATCCATCTAGCGATACTGCCATCCATCCATACATCCTTGCAACCATACGTCCACCCATCCATACATCGATCGTTCCATACATCCATAGATCCATACATCGATCGATCCATACATCCGTCCATCCATACATCAACCCACCAATCCATCCATCCATCCATACATCCATACATACAAAAATACATACATCCATACATACACCCGTGCATTCAACCATACATACATCCATACATACATCCATCCACCAATCCATCAATCCATCGTTACATCCATACAGACATCGATACATACATCCACCCATTCATACATCCATACATATATAAATCCATACAACCACATATCCGTACATCCATACATTCCTACATCCACATATCCATATATCCGTACATCCATACATTCATACGCCCACACATCCATACATCAATCCATACAACCATTCATCCATACAAACATCCATCCATACATCAACCCACCCATCCGTCCATACATCCATACATCCGTACATCCGTACATCCATACCACAATCCATTCATTCATCCATCCATCCATACAACCATTCATCCATACATCAATCCATCCATACGTCCACCTTTCTACACATCCATCCATCCATTCATCCAGCCATCCATACATCCATCAATCCATAAATCTATCCATTCATACACCCATACATGTGTACATCCATATATCCACACGTCCATACACACATAAACCCATCCATTCGTACTTCTATCATTCGATGCATATATCCATAAAAACTTCCACCCATCCATACATCCATCGATACATACATCCTTCCATCCATACATCCATCCACCAATCCATCCATCCCGCCATGCATCCATACACATGTCAATACAGAGATCCACACATACACCCATACATTCAGTCGTACATACAATCAACCATACATACATAACGCAAATACATCCATACATTCAAACATCCATACATTCAGACATCCATCCATCCATACATCCAGCCATCCATACATCCATCGAACCATACATCCATCGATCCATACACGCAACCATCGATACATCCATACATATATACATCCATACATCCACACATCCATACATCCATTAATCCGTCCATGCATATTACAATCCATCCATACATACAATCATGCGCACATCCACATATCCATACACACACCCATACTCACATCCATACATACATCCATCCAAACATCCATACATACATCCGTACACACAACCTTCCATACATCCATAGATATATCCATACACACACCCATACATACACCCATACATACATCCGTCCATAAAGCCATACATACATCCATACACACACCCA
>NW_016954210.1:0-2955 GCF_001483705.2 Eufriesea mexicana
TAGAGCAATGAGGAGGGCAGGAAACCACCGAATTGCAGGGCAGAGCACAAAAGTCGAAGACATTCCAACCGAACATAGCCTTTCCTTTCACGTGGTGGAAAACTTCCTGCAGTGCCCCAAACCCCAACACCAACCCCAGGGGAGGGAGAAGGGTTATATGGGATTCTCACCCACTAAAACCACCACGATGGCCACCCAGTCGCATTTTCGGATCGCCCTGGACATCGAGGTGACGCAATTGCCAGGACGCCCCAGTGACGCAACCGTAGTTCCACCAGGGCACGACGGGAGTTCGCACCCGAGCCATCCATTTCCATGCGCGCGGGACGGGTCATTACAGGCATACCCACCACGCATACAACCGCACCGTAACACACGCATACCATGCGCGCTGACCGCGGTCTCTCGAACAGATGGTCCCACAATCGCCCGCCCGTGATCACCCGTATCAAACCTAGCCTAGCCTAACATAACCGAGCTCAACCTAGCTAAGTCAAACTTGCAACGACCGCTATTACAGGCCTCCCCAGAGCCGAACAGAACGCATTACTGGAGAGTAGAACGCAGAAATCCATAGAATTGAAGTGTATATCAGAAAAGTCAAAGCTACCTATACCTAACACAAACCAACGGAACATATATAAACATATCCTAACTCAAGCTACCATGCCCAGACCGCTATTGCTGCCCTCCGCAGAGCCAAGCAGAACATACTAGGGCACAGGACAGTAGTTAATGCTATCGTAACCAAACTAAGCCTAACAAAAATAACCAAACTAAGCCTAACAAAATCTATTCGAACGTAACCTGACACAGCGTAACTTGCCGCGACCGCTATTGCTGGCCTACCAGAACCAAACTGAATATATTGTTGCACTGAACGGGCAGAAATCCTCCCGATAGCAGGCTATAGCACTAATGACAATGCTATCCTCTCCCATGCGAACCAACCGTGACATAACCGAACGTAACATGACACAACTTAACGTGCCGCGAGCATCAATGCTGGCATCCCCAGAGACACGCAGCACAAATTAGCGGAGTGTAGAACGCAGGAATCCTAAGAATCTTAGTATATATTAAAAGAATCAAAGCTAGCCAATCCTAACCCATACCAACACAACATATCCAAACATAGCCTAACTCAACATAACATGTCGAGGACACTATTTCTGGCTTCCCCAGTGCGAAGCAGAATGTAGTAGAGCACAGTAGATCACAAAAAGCCACCGAAAAACAATGTGTAGCACGAAAGGCAGAGCTAACGTAACCAAATATTTCCTAACAAGGCATATCCAATCGCAACATAACACAACCCAACGTATTACATAACACAACGCAACGTGCCACGGCCACTTTTGCTCGAGCCCAAGAGTCGAGCAGAGTATAGTAGAGCAACGTAGAGCGCAGAAATTCACCGAATAGCAGTGTATCTCTCAAATGTCGATCATACTTTAACCTAACCTGACCTAACCTAATTTCTCCGAACGAACCATTGCTCAGCATAGCGTGCCGCGACCACTGCTCCTGGCCTCCCCAGAGCAATGCAGAATGCATTAGAGCACAGTAGAACACAGAAGAGCACCGAATAAGAGTGTACAGCACTAAAGTAGAATCTATACTAACCAAACATAGCCCAACCTAACATAATCAAACATAGTCTAACTCAAATTATCGTGCCGCGATCACAATTGCTCGCCTCTCCAGAGTCGAGTAGAGTATAGTAGAGAAATGTAGGGCACAGAAATTTACCCAACAGCAGGATATAGCACAAAAGTCGTGGACAACCTAAACTAACATGGCATAACCAAACATAACCAAGCGTTGCGTAACTCAATATCACGTGCCGCGACCGTCAATGATGGCCTCCGTGGAGCCAAGCAGAGCATGTTAGAGCACATTAGAGCGCGGAGATACACCGAAGAACAGTGTATAGCACAATGACCAAAGTACCCTAACCTAATGTATCCATTCTTAACGGAACCAAACGAAACATAGCTCAACCTAACGTATCCCGGATGCTATTGCTGGCATCCACAGAGACGAGTGGAACTTACTAGAGGGCAGCAGTGCGCAGAAGTCCATAGAAACGCATTGTATACCACAAAAGTCATATCCATCCAGACCTATCCCATCCAACGTAACGTAACCAATCGCAGTTTACTCCGACACGACATGCCGCTGGCACTATTGCTCGCCTCCACAGACCCACGCAAATAGTATTAGAACACAGTAGATCGCAGATATCCGCGGATAGGGGTGTATTGCGCAAAAGTATAGACTATCCTACCCTACCCTCCCAAACGTAACATAACCGAACGTAGCATAGCTCACCCGACGTGCCGTGACCACTATTGCTGGCGTCCACAGAGCCAAGCAGAAAGTAGTAGAGCACTGCAAAGCGCAGAAGTCAACGGCATTTCGGTGTAGAGCACAAAAGTCAAACATATCCGGACGCAAATTGGCCACACTTAAGCTATCTAAATGTGGTGTAACCCAACCTAACGCGACGAGACCAATGTTGCTAGCCTGCCAGAGCAAGGAAGATCATATTAGAGGTCATTAAAACGCAGAGCTCCACCAAATAGGAGTTAACAGCACAAAAGCCAAAGTAGCGTATCCTAACCTAGCCAAACGTTACATACCCAGTCGTAGTCTAACTCATCGTAACACTAAGAGACCACTATTTCTCGCATCGACACAGACAAGCAGAATGTACCAGAGCACATTAGAGCGCAGCAATCCTCAGCCCTGCAGAGAATGGCACAAAGGTCGTAGATAACCTAACCTAACCTGATATAACCAGAGACGCAACCAAGCGTTGCATAGCTCAATGCAACCTGCCGCGACCGCAACACCTGACTTCCCCAGAGCCAAGCTGTATGTAATAGGGCACAGTCGATCTCAGAAATCCACCGAATAACAGTGCACAGCACGAAAGTCGAAGCCGTCCTA
>NW_016954211.1:0-426 GCF_001483705.2 Eufriesea mexicana
AATAGATCGCCTAACGCCTTCAATCCAATGGCAAGTACAGCCATCTAATTTCCAGATAATGGGCCAATTCAAAATCTATAACCTGTTACAGAATGGTGAATAGATCGCCCAACGCCTTCAATCCAATGGCAAGTACAGCCATCTAATTTCCAGATAATGGGCCAATTCAAAATCTATAACCTGTTACAGAATGGTGAATAGATCGCCCAACGCCTTCAATCCAATGGCAAGTACAGCCATCTACTCACCAGGGAATATGTCTATTCAAAATCTATAACCTGTTATAGCTTCGAGAACAGATCGCATATCGCCTCCAATCCAATTCCAAGTACAGCCATCTTCTTGCCAGAGAATAGGGCTATTCAAAATCTATAACCTGTTATAGCTTGGTGAATAGATCGCCTGACGCCTTCAATCCAATGGCAA
>NW_016954212.1:0-250 GCF_001483705.2 Eufriesea mexicana
TTTGCTATGATATGTTTGGATAGATTTGACTTTCGTTGTATACTCTGTTTTTAGGTAGATTTCCGCGGTCTACTGTGCTCTAATATACTCTGCTCGACTCTGGCAAGGCCAGCAATGGTTATCGCGACACGTTATGTTCAGCTAGTCTACGTTTGGTTAGGTTGGTTTATGTTAGATTAGCTTAGGATGCCTCTCACTTCTTTGCGATGCACTGCATTTTGGTGACTGCCTGCGCTCTACTGTGCTAATG
>NW_016954213.1:0-273 GCF_001483705.2 Eufriesea mexicana
CGTGGTGAGCTAACTTTCTTGCATAAATAAGGAGGAAATATTGTATTGGCGTGCTATAGCCGCTGCAATGCTATAGAATCTGGAAGGAAACATGAATTTTATTGACATTTTCTGCAAGTATAGAGGTCAGCAAACTTTCTTTCATAAATAAGGAGGAAAGATTCTATTGGCGAGCAATAGCCATTGCAATGATATAGAATCCAGCGGGAAAATTGAATTTTATTGACACCTTGGACTCATATCGTGGCGGGCTAACTTTCTTGCATAAATAAG
>NW_016954214.1:0-915 GCF_001483705.2 Eufriesea mexicana
CCGACGTGACTTGACCTGACATGGCCTGACCTGGCCTGACATTGCCTGGCGTGGCCTGGCCTGTAGTGGCCTGCCATAACATGACCTGTCCTATCCTGGCCTGACCTGACATGACCTGACCTATCCTGGCCTGACCTGACCTGTCCAGGCCTGACATGACCCAACATAACCTAACCTAAGTTAACCTAACACAACCTAACATAACCCAACCAATCCAAACCTCACATAACCTAACCTACCACAGCCCAACCAATCCTAACCCATCGGAATCAAACCTAACCTAAATTCACCTAACCTAACCTAACCTATTTTATTCTAACCTAACCTAGCCTAACATAACATATCCTAACCTAGCCTGTCCTGACATGACCTGACATGCCCCGACCTGACCTGAAATCACCTGACCAGACCTGGAATGGCCTGACCTGACATGACGTGACCGGAACTGCCCCGTCATGACCAGACCTGACTCGACCTGACCTGACCTGAGAACGCCAGACCTGACCAGACCTGCCCCGACCTGACATGAACTAACTGACCCGACCTGAACTGACATGACATGACCTGACCTGACCGGACCTGATCAGACATGATCTTATCTGACATGACGTAACCTAACCTAACCTAACATAACCTACCCTAACTCTGTAAAACCTAAACCAGCCAAACCTACCCAAGCTGTAGCAAACCTAACATAACCAAACCCAACCTACAAAAACTTTCCCTTACCTAACATAAAGAAACCTAACCTTACACGACCTAACCTAACCTAGCTAATCTAGCTTAACATAACCTAACATAACCTAACCCAACCAATCATAACCTAACCTAATCAAACCTAACCTAAGCTCACCTATCCTAACCTAACCTATCGTAAGCTAACCTAACCTAACCTAACCTAACATAATCTAACCT
>NW_016954214.1:1027-1702 GCF_001483705.2 Eufriesea mexicana
CTGACCTGACTTCACCTGACATGACCTGAACTAACCTGACCCGACCTGGAATGTCCTGACGTGCCGTTACCTGAACTGGCCTGACCTGACCCGACCTGACTTTACCTGACCTGACCTGACCAGACCTGGCCTGACCTGACCTGACATGACCTGACCTACCCTGGCCTGACCTGACCTGACCTGTCCTGACCTGACCTGACTTGACCTAGCCTTACCTGTCTTGACATGGCCTGGCCTGATGTGACCTGTCCTATCCTGGCCTGACCTGACCGAACCTGACCCCTCCTGACCTGACTTGACCTGACTTCACCTGACCTGACCTGACCTAACCTGACCAAGCTGGTATGACCTAGCCTGCCCTGATTTCAACTGACCTTACCTGTCGTGACCTTACTTGACCTGGCCTGGACTGACCTGACCTGCCGTGTCATGACCTAACCTGACCTGGACTGGCCAGACATGGCCTGGCCTGGCCTGTCCTTACCCGAACCGACATGACCTTACCTGACCTGACCTGACCTGACGTGGCCTGACATTGCCAGGTTGAGCCTGACCTGACCTGACCTGACAACGACCTGACTTGGCCTGACCTGGCCTGACCTGGCCTGACATTGGCTGGCCTGGCCTGGCCAGACGTGGCCTGACATTGCCAGGTTGTGCCTGACCTGACCTGAC
>NW_016954215.1:0-518 GCF_001483705.2 Eufriesea mexicana
GTTAACTTGGACTTTCGCGCTATACACTGCTATGCAGAGTATTCCTGTGCTCTGCTGTGCTCTTCTATATTATGCTTAGCCCTGGGAATGCCAGCAATAGTGGCCTCGGCTCTCTATCTTTTGTCAAGTCACGTTCGGTTGGGCTGGGTTAGGCAAAGTTAGGCTAGGAGTGCTTTCACTTCTGTGCTAAGCATTGCTATTCGTGAATGTCTGCGCAGTACTGTGCTCTAGTGTGACCTGCTTGGCTAAGCGGAGGCCGGCTGTAGTGGCCTCTAGTCGTTAGCCTGGGTCGCGTTGCGTATGGTTTTAATAGGTTTGGTAAGGATAGGAGTGTACAGCTTTAGTGCTGTACACTGCTTTTCGGTGGATTTCTGCGATCTACTGTTGTCTAATACTGCCTGCTTGGCGATGGCAAGGCAAGGAATTATGGCCGCTGCAAGTTAGGATGTGTTAGATGGCGATGGTTACGTTACGCTTGGTTAGGTTAGGAGAGGATGGCTTTGACAGCTGTGCTATTT
>NW_016954216.1:0-529 GCF_001483705.2 Eufriesea mexicana
GGCGATCACCAAGAAACGATCAGTCGAAAAAAGCCACGGAAGTGTAAAGATTTACTTTAGCAGCGGGAATTAAATTTCTACAATATATTAATTGTCATTGATAATTTAACCCTTGACAATGCCAGTCTTACGCATCGATGATGATCAAACGAAGAATTCGCTGTCAGTCCCTAGAATTCACACCGTCCAAACGAAAAGTCTACTATCAGTCCCTAGGGACTGATGACGCCTGAACGGAAAGTTCACTGTCAGTCCCTAGGGACTGACGTAGCACTCAACGTGTTAACCACTTGCGCTAGAAAGACGTGCCACTCACGTCGTAATACTTTTGTTGCAGAATTGCCAACGACGTGGTATACACGTCTTCAGGCAATTGTCACAGAAACACTGGACCGCTCTGGCACATGCGTCTGTGAATTTCTTGCTAGTGCAAGTGGTTAAGAATGCGTCTGAGAGTTTGAAGTACCTGATCCACCAAAGGCGAGATCGTGTGGTAAATTAGTGATCGAGAAAGAAAGCCTGTGTATGA
>NW_016954217.1:0-608 GCF_001483705.2 Eufriesea mexicana
TCAGAGGACAGTAGAGCGCAGATGTCCATAGAGTAGCTGTGTGCAGTACAAAATTCAAGGACAACCTTACCTAATCGCACGCAATCTGCCTCAAACTAACGCGAAGCGACCACTATTGCTGGCCTCCCCAGAGCCAAGCAGAGCATATTAGAGGAGAGAAGAGCACAGAAATACTATGAATCTGAGCGTTTAGCAGAAAAGTCGAAAATATCCAAACCTAACCGAAGAAAGCATAACGTATCCAAACGTATACTATCCCAACGTAATGTACCGATACCGCTATTACTGGGAACCCCAGAGCCAAACAGAACATTCTAGAGAACAGTAGGGTGTAGAAACCGACAGCATTGCAGTGAATATCAAAAAATCAAAGACATCCTGACCAAACCGAACCCAACCTGACCTAACCAAGCGTAACACAACCCAACCATGTGTGCCGCGGCCACTACTGCTGGCGTCCCCAGAGACAAGCGGTATATGGTAGATCACAGTAGGGCGCAGAAAACCGCCGAATAACAGAGTATAGCAGATATAACCGATCGTAGCATACACACACGTAACCTAACACATCAGAAGGAGCCACGACTTCTATTGTTGGAATTCGCAGA
>NW_016954218.1:0-240 GCF_001483705.2 Eufriesea mexicana
CGTAGCCAAACGTAACATATTCAAGCGTAGCCTAACTCAAACTAACATGGCGATACCACTATTATTGGCCTCCACAGGGACAAGCAGAGTGTACTACAGAACAGTAGAGCGCAGAGATCGACCGAACAGCAGTGTATAGCACAAAGGACAAAGAAATCCTTACGGAACCATCGCAACCTAACCTAACGAAACGAAACGTAACTCAACCTAACGTGCCGAGACAGCTATTGCTGGCTTCCC
>NW_016954219.1:0-933 GCF_001483705.2 Eufriesea mexicana
GTATAGCATTGTGTAGCACACAAGAGATAGTAGCCGTTCCTATCCTAGCCAAACGCAACATATGCAAACGTAACATGTCTCAACCTAACACGACCAGGCCACTATTGCTCGCCTAAACGGAGACAATCAGAATGTACAAGAGCACAGTAGAGCGCATAAATCCACCAAATTGCAGTGAAAGGCACAAAAGCCGCGGAAAGCTACACCTAACTTGACCTAACCTGACCTAACCTAACCTAACCGAACGTAGCATAACTCAACATGACGTGCCGCAACTACTGTTCCTGGCCACTCCAGAGACAAGCAGAATATACTAGAGCGCAGCAGATCGCAAAAATGTACCTCATTGCTGTGTATAGCACAAAAGTCAAACATATCCTGACCAAACTTGGTCCAACCTAACCGATCCAAACGTAGTTTAACGCAACATAACGTGACGAGACCACTACTGCTAGCCTCCCCAAAGCAAATAAAGCAGAATGCAGCAGAGGACAGTTGACCGCAGAAATCCATCGGACGACAGTGTATAGCACGAGAGTCAAGGCTATCCTTACCGAAATTAGCCTAAGCGGACATAACGAAACGTAACCCGTCTCAGCCTAACATGCCGAGACCAATATTGCCGGCATCCTCAGGGCCGAACAGAATATAGTAGAGCTGAGTCGAGCGCAGGAATCCACCTAATAAGAGTGTATAGCACGAAAGTCTATTCTATACTATCCAAACGTAGCCCAACCTAACCTAGCGGAGCATAACCTAACTCGAAGTAACGTGCCACGACCACTATTGCCCGACACCCCAGAGTCGGGCAGGCTAGAGTAGGGCAATATTGAGCGCAGAAACCCGCCATCCGCCGAATAACAGGGTACAGCACAAGAGTCAAAGAAATTCTAACCATGCCTTCCCAACATACCCTAACGGAACGTAACATGA
>NW_016954220.1:0-561 GCF_001483705.2 Eufriesea mexicana
CGTGGACATCGACCGAATAGGAGTGTACAGCACAAAAGTTTAAGCCACTCCGACCAAACTTAACCTGACCAAACCTAACCAAACGTAACCTGTCACTACCAAACCCGCCAGATCTCCCACTGCTGCTCTCCCAGGAGGCAATCAGGTGCCTGTAGAGCAATGCTGTGCACAGGTATCGACCGAAAAACTGTCTATAGCACAGAAGCCAAAGCTACCCTAACCAAACCAGCCCTATCCTAACCGAACGTAGCATTACTAAAACTAACAGGCAAAGAATAGTGTTGCTGGCCTCCCCAGAGCCAAGCAGAGCATATTAGAGCAACGTAGACCGCAGGAGTCCACAGAATAGCACTGTGTGGCACAAAAGACAGAGCTATGCTGTCATAACCTAGTAAAACGTTACATAGTCGAACGTCATGTATCTCAACCTAACGTGCCGATACCACTACTACTGGCATCCCTAGAGCCAATCAGAACAGAACACATTAGAGCACAGTAGAGCGCAGGGAACCACCGAAAAGCTGTGAATGGATCGAAGGTCAAAGTTAACCTGACCAAACT
>NW_016954221.1:0-514 GCF_001483705.2 Eufriesea mexicana
GCGAGGTCATGTCACGTCAGGTCAGGTCAGTTCTGTCAGATCAAGTCAGGTCTGGTCAGGTCTAGTCAGGTCATGCCCGTTCATGTCAGGTCCAGTCAGTTCAGTTCATGTCAGGTCAGGACATTCCTGGTCGGGTCCGGGGAAGTCAGGTCTGGTCAGATCAGGCAAGGCCATGTCAGGTTACGTCAGTTCAGCTAATGCCCGGTCAGGTCAGTTCAGGTTAGGTTATGTTAGGTTAGGATTGGTTAGGTTATGTTGGGTTATGTTAGGTCACGCTAGGAAAGGATAGGTTTGTATAGGGTAGGTTAGGTTAGCGTGGGTTAGGTTAGGTTAGGTTACGTTTGGGTACGTCGGGTTAGGTTAGGTCAGGTTTGTTACGGTGAGGTCAGGCCAGGTCAGGTCATGCCAGGTCAGGTCATGTCAGATCAGGTCAAGATATCAGGTCATGTCGGGTCAGGTCAGGTTGGGTCAGGTGACGTCAGGTCAGGTCAGGTCAGGTCGAGTCAGGTGACGT
>NW_016954222.1:0-646 GCF_001483705.2 Eufriesea mexicana
AATAGCAGTGTATATCACGGAAGTCATGCAAATCCTGACCTAACCTGGCTTAACCTAACGAGGCCAATCGTAAACTACCAAAACCTAACAAGCCGAGCACACTTCTTCTGGACTGCCCATCGCCAAGCAGAACGTATCGGAGGGGTGCAGAGTGCAGAAGTCCATAGACTGGCAATGAACATCAGAAAAGTCAAAGATATTCTGGCCTAACACAGACTAACCTATCATATCCAAATGTAACCTACAGTACCTAACGAGCCGAATTCTCTACCGCTGGCCTCCACAGAGCCAAGCAGAACGAATTAGTGCACAGTAAAGCGCAGAAATGCAACGAACAGCATTGAACAGCACAGAAGTGGAAGCCAACCTAACCAAACCTAACCAAACATTATCTAACAAATCGTTAAGTATCTCAAACTATCGTGCCGCGACTAGTACTGCTGGCCTCCAGAGAGCAAAGCAGAACATAATAGAGGAGAGTGGAGCGCAGATATCCATGGAATCGCAGTGTACAGTAGAAAAGTCGAAACCATCCAAGCCTAACCATTGCTAACATAACCTCACCAAGCGCATTCTATCTCAGCCTATCGTGCCGAGGCAACTATGACTGGTTTCCCCAGAGCCAAGCAGAGCACAATAGAGCACT
>NW_016954223.1:0-2915 GCF_001483705.2 Eufriesea mexicana
ATTTGCGACTGATATCGTGATGAGCTAACTTTCTTGCATAAATGAGGAGGAAAGGTTCTACTGGCGTATCATAGCCATGGCAATGATCTAGAATCTGCCTGGAAAATTCAATTTTATGTACATTTTTGACCAATATCGTGGTGCGCTAGCTTTCGTGCATAAATAAGCTGGGTAGATTCTATTGACGTACTGTAGCTATTGCAGAGCTATCCGGCTGGAAAATTCAATTTTATTGACGTTTTCGGCTAATATCGTGATGAGCTAACTTTCTTGGTTAGATAAGGAGGAGGGATTCTATTGCAGTGCTATAGCCAATGCAATGCTATAGAATCTGCCTTGAATATATCAATTCTATTGACATTTTCTACTAATATCGTGGTGGCTAACTTTCATGCATAAATAAGGAGGAAAGATTACATTGTCGTGCTACAGCCAATGCAATGCCCTAGAATCTGTATGGAATAATCAATTTTATTGTCATTTTCGACTAATATCGTGGAGAGCTAACTCCCTTGCATAGATAAGGAGGAAAGATACTATTGGTGTGCTATAGCGATTGCAGTGCAATTGAATCTGCCTGGAAAATTCAATTTTATGTACATTTTCGGCTAACATCGTGGTGACGCAATTTTCTTGCACAAATAAGGAGTAATGATTCTATTGGCATGCTATAGCCATTGCAGAGCTATAGAATCCGGCTGGAAAATTCAATTTTATTGACATTTTCGGCATATATCGTGGTGAGCTAACTCCCTTGCATACGTAAGGAGGCAGGATTCTATTGGCGTGTTATAGCCATCGCAATGTCTTAGAATATGGCTGGAAAATTCAATTTTATTGACATTTTCGACTAACATCGTGGCGAGCTAACTTTCTTGCATAAATAAGGAGGAATGATTCTATTGGCGTGCTATAGACATTGCAGGGCAACAGATTCCGGCTGGGAAATTCAATTTTATTGACATTTTCGGCATATATCGTGGTGAGCTAACTCCCTTGCATACGTAAGGAGAGATCCTATTGGAATGCTATAGCCATTGCGATGCTATAGAATCAGCCTGGAATAAGTCAATTCTATTGACATTTTCTACTAATATCGTGGTGAGCTAACTATCGTGCATAAATAAGGGGGAAAGATTCTATTGACGTGCTATAGCCATTGCATTGCTATAGAATCTGGCTGGAAAGTGCAATTTTATTGACGTTTTCGACTAATATCGTGATGAGCTAACTTTCTTGCTTCGATAAGGAGGCAGGATTCTATTGGCGTGCAGTAGCCATCGAAATGTGTTGAAATCTGGCTGGAAAATTCAATTTTATACACATTTTCGGCTAATATCGTGGTGACCTAATTTTCTTGCACAAATAAAGAGTAATGATTCTATTGGCGTGCTATAGCCATTGCAGAGCTATAGAATCCGGCTGGGAATTTCAATTTTATTGACGTTTTCGACTACTATCGTGATCAGCTAAGTTTCTTGGTTCGATAAGGAGGAGCGATTCTATTGCAGTGCTACAGCCATCGCAATGCTATAGAATCAACCTTGAATTCATCAATTCTATTGACATTTTCTACTAATATCGTGGTGAGCTAACTTTCATGCATAAATAAGGAGGAAATATACTATTGACGTGCTGTAGCCATTGCAGAGCTATTAAATCCGGCTTGGAAATGCAATTTCATTGACGTTTTCGACTAATATCTTGATGAGCTAACTGTCTTTCATAAATAAGGAGGAAAGATTCCATTGGCGTGCTATAGCCATTGCAATGTCCTAGAATATGTCTGGTAAATTCTATTTTAATGACATTTTCGACTAATATCGTGGTGAGCTAATTTTCTTGCATAAATTAGGAGGAATGATTCTATTGGCGTGCTATAGACATTGCAGAGCAATAGAATCCGGCTGGAAAGTGCAATTTTATTGACGTTTTCGACTAATATCGTGGTGAGCTAACTTTCTTCCTTAGATAAGGAGGAAGAATTCGGTTGGAGTGCTATGTCCATTGCAATGCTAAAGAATCTGCCATGAAGATTCAATTTTATTGACATTTTCGACTAATATCCTGGTCAGCTGACTTTCTTGCATAAATGAGGGAGAAAGATATTATTGGCGCACCGTAGCCATGGCAATGCTCTAGATTCTGCCTGGAAAATGCAATTTTATTGACATTTTCGAATAGCATAGCTATAGAATCCGCCTGGAAAATGCAATTTTATTGACGTTTTCGACTAATATCGTGATGAGCTAACTTTCTTGCTAAGATAAGGAGGAAGCATCCTGTTGTAGTGCTATGGCCATTGCAATGCTAAAGAATCTGCCATGAAGATTCAATTTTATTGACATTTTCGACTAATATCCTGGTCAGCTGACTTTCTTGCATAAATGAGGGAGAAAGATATTATTGGCGCACCGTAGCCATGGCAATGCTCTAGATTCTGCCTGGAAAATGCAATTTTATTGACATTTTCGAATAACATCGTTGTGACCTAATTTTCTTGCACAAATAAGGAGTAATGATTCTATTGGCGTGCTATAGCCATTGCAGAGTTATAGAATCCGGCTGGAAAATTCAATTTCATTGACATTTTCGGCATATGTCGTAGTGAGCAAACTCCCTTGCATACGTAAGGAGGCACGATTCGATTGGCGTGTTATAGACATCGCAATGTCTTAGAATCTGACTGGAAAAATCAATTTTATTGACATTTTCGACTAATATCGTGGTGAGCTAATTTTCTTGAATAAATAAGGAGGAATGATTATACTGGCGTGCTATAGCCATTGCAGAGAATAGAATCCGGCTGGAAAATTCAAATTTAATTGACATTTTCGACTAATTTCCAGGTCAGCTGACTTTCTTGCATAAATGAGGGAGAAAGATTCTATTGGCGTACCGTAGCCATGGCAATG
>NW_016954224.1:0-293 GCF_001483705.2 Eufriesea mexicana
TCAATTTTATTGACATTTTCGACTAATATCGCGGTGAGCTATCTTTCTTACATAAATAAGGAGAAAAGTTTCTCTTGCCGTGCTATAGTCTTTGCAATGCTATAGAATCTGGCTGGAAAGTTCAATTTTATAGATAGTTTCGGCTAAAATCGTGGTGAGCTATGTCTGCTGCATAAATAATGAGGAAAGATTCTGTTGGAGTGCTGTAGCCATTGCAATGCTGTATAATATGGCTGGAAAATACAATTTTATTGACAGTTACGACTAATATCGTAGTGAGCTCCCTTTTTTCC
>NW_016954225.1:0-486 GCF_001483705.2 Eufriesea mexicana
ACCTTTGCTCCTTATTTATGCAAGAAAGATAGCTCACCACGATATAAGTAGAAAATGTCAATAAAATTGTATTTTCCAGGAAGAGTCTATAGCATTGCATTGCCTATAGCTCGCCAATAGAATCTACCCTCCTTATTTATGCAAAAAAGATAGCTCACCACGATAATAGTCGAAACTGCCAATAAAATTGAGCTTTCCAGCCAGAATCTATGGCATTGCAATGGCTATAGCACGCCAATAGTATCTTTCCTCCTTATTTATGCAAGAAAGGCAGCAAACTACGATATTACACGAAAATGTCAGTAAAATTGAATTTTCCAGCCAAATTGCAGAGAATTGCAATGGGTATAGCACGCCAAAGGAATCTTTCCTCCTTACCTATGCAAGGAAGTTAGCTAATAGCTCACCCCGATATCAGTCGAGAATGTCAATAAAATTGAATCTTCCATCCAGATACTATAGAAATACAATGGCTGTAGCACGCCA
>NW_016954226.1:0-745 GCF_001483705.2 Eufriesea mexicana
GCCAATAGAATCTTACCTCCTTATTTATGCACGAAAGTTACCACACATCGATATCAGCCGAAACTGTTATTAAAATATAATTTTCGAGGCAGATTCTATAGCGTTGTAATGGCTGTAGCACGGCAATAGTATCTTTCCTCCTTATTTATACAAGAAAGTTAGCTCACCACGATATTAGTCGAAAATGTCAATAAAAATGTCAATAAAATTACATTTTCCAGACAGATTCTGTAGCATTGCAATGGCTATAGCTCGCCGGTAGAATCTTTCCTCCTTATTTATGCAGGTATGTCAGCTCACCACGATATAAGACGAAAATGTCAATAAAATTGAATTTTCCACCCAGATACTATAGCACTGCAATGGCTATAGCTGGCCAATAGAATCTTACCTTCTTATTTATGCACGAAAGCTACCTCACCACGATATTAATCGAAAATGTCAATAAAATGAAATTTTCGAGGCAGACTCTATAGCATTGCAATGCCTACAGCACGCCAGTGGAATCTTTCCTGCTTACATATGCAAGAAAGCTAGGTCACCACGATAATGGTCGAAAATGTCAGAAAGATTCAATGCTCCGGCCATATTCTACAGCATTGTAATGGCTATAGCGCGCCAATAGAATATTTCCTCCTTATTTATGAACGAAAGCTACCTCACCACGATATTAGTCGAATACGTCAATAAAATTGAATTTTCCAGGCAGATACTATAGCATTGCAATGGCTATAGCGCGCCAATA
>NW_016954227.1:0-1026 GCF_001483705.2 Eufriesea mexicana
CCTTAACTAACAAATCCCAACTTAAACTAACCAAACAAACCTATCTCGACCTAACGTGCCGAGGACAACATTGCCGGCATTCGCAGGGCTAAGCACAGTATAGTAGAGCACAGTACAGAGCAGGAGTAATGCTGGTGGCATTGTATAGCACGAAAGTCTGAGCTAACCTGGCCGAGCTTAACATAACCTAACCTAACCAAAAGTAAACTATCAGAACGTAACGTGCCGAGACTTCTATTGCTGGCCTCGACGTACCCAAGCAGATACATTTGAACGCAGTGGAGGGCAGAAGTCCGTGGCTGGGGGTGTATAGCACGAATGTCTGAACACCATCCTATCCTCCCAAACGTAACATAACCGAACGTAGCATAGCTCAGACTCACGTGCCGGGACCACTATTACTGGACACAACAGGGCCAAGCAGAACATGCTAGAGTACACTGGAGCGCAGAAATCCACCGGATAGCAGTGTGTAGCGCAAGAGTCAAATTTATCCCAACAGAACTTGGCCTCACCTGACCTATTCAAACATAGCGCAACACAGCATAACGTGGCGAGGCCAAAATTGCTGGCCCCACAGATCCAAGCAGAACATACTAGAGCGCATTAGAGTGCAGAATTCCACCCTATTGCAGTGAATAGCACAAAAGTCATAGTAGCCTATCCTAAACTAGCCAAACGTGACATACCTGAACGTAGTCTAACACAACCTATCATAGCGAGACAACTGTCGCTGGCCCCAACAGATACAAGCGAAGTGTGACAGAAAACAGTAGTGCGGAGAAATCCACCACATTGCATTGCGTAGCACAAGAGTCAAAGATAAACAGCCCGAGCTTGACATAACCGAACCAAACCAAACGCAGCCTAGCTCAACCTTGCCTGCCGCGGCCACTATTGCTTACCTCGACAGCGCCAAGCAGAATATACTACTGCACAGTAGAGCGCAGAAGTCCACTGCTATGCAGTATAGCGCACAAAAGCCGTAGATATCCTGACTTAACCATCACAAAATAACCTGACAAA
>NW_016954228.1:0-599 GCF_001483705.2 Eufriesea mexicana
TAGGACGCGATAGCTTTGGCTTTCGTGCTATACACTGCTGTTCGCTGGTTTTCTATGCACCACGTTGCTTTACTGTACTCTGCACAACTCTTGGGATGACAGCAATAGTGGCACGTTTGGTTGGGTTTGATTACGTTTGGTTAGGTTAGCTTGCGATGCGTTAGGTCAGTATAGCTTCGAATTTTGTGCTACACATTGCTATTATGCGGACATCTGCGATCCTCAGTGCCCTATCACACATTGCTTGTCTCCGTGGACTCCAGGAGTAATGCTCTCGGCAGGTTAAATTGAGTTAAGTTACATTTCGTCAGGTTAGGTTTGGGCTTCTGTGTCTTTTCCGCCGTACACTGCGATTCTGAGGATTTCTGCGCTGTACTCTCCTCTAGTATGTTCTGCAAGGCTCTGAGAGTGCCAGCAATAGCGGTATCGGCGCGTTGCGTTGAGATAGCATACGCTTGGCTGGGTTAGGTTAGGTCAGGTTCGGTTAGGGTATCTTTGACTTTTGTGCTATACACTGCTGTTCGGTGGACTTCTGCCCTCTACAGTGATCTAATACGCTCTACTTTACTCTGGAGGGGCCAGAAATAGTGGCCTAGGCA
>NW_016954229.1:0-234 GCF_001483705.2 Eufriesea mexicana
ACTGACCTAACCAGACCTGACCTGACCTGATCTGAACTGTCGTGACCTGAACTGAACTGACCTTACCTCGCCAGACCAGACCTGACCTTGTTTGGCTGATCTGACCTGACCTGACCTGACCATATATGACCTGGCCTGGCCTTGCCTGGTCTGACCTGACCTCTCCTGACGTGACCTGACCTCTCCTGACGTGACCTGACCAGACATGATATGACATGACCTGACCTGACCTGA
>NW_016954230.1:0-1099 GCF_001483705.2 Eufriesea mexicana
ATTTTGAATAGATCTATCCTCTGGCAAGTAGATGGCTGTACCTGCCATTGGATTGAAGGCGTTTGGCGAACTATTCACCAAGCCCTAACAGATTATAGATTTTGAATAGAACTATTCTCTGGCAAGTAGATTGCTGTGCTTGCCATTGGTTGAAGGCGTCAGGTGATCTTTTCACCAAGCTATAACAGGTTATAGATTTTGAATAGAACTATTCTCTGGCTAGTAGATTGCTGTGCTTGCCATTGGTTGAAGGCGTTAGGCGACCTATTCACCAAGCAACAACAGATTATATACTTTGAATAGTCCTATACTATGGCAAGTAGTAGGCTGCACTTGCCATTGGATTGAAGGCGTTAGGCGATCTATTCACCAAGCTATAACAGGTTATATATTTTGAATATACCTATTCTCTGGCAAGCAGATGGCTGTACTTGCCATTGGATTGAAGACGTTAGGCAATGTATTCACCAAGCTATACCATATTATATATCTTGAATAGCCCTATTCTCTGGCAAGTAGATGGCTGTGCTTGCCATTGGTTGAAGGCGTTAGGCGACCTATTCACCTAGCTATAACAGGTTATAGATTTTGAATAGGCTTATTCTCTGGCAAGTTGATGGCTGTACTTGCCATTGTATTGAAGCGTCAGGTGATCTATTCACCAAGCTATAACAGGTTATAAATTTTGAATAGAACTATTCTCTGGCAAGTAGATGGCTGTGCTTGCCATTGGTTGAAGGCGTTAGGCGACCTATTCACCAAGCTACCACGGATTATATACTTTGAATATACCTATTCTATGGCAAGTAGTAGGCTGTACTTGCCATTGGATTGAAGGCGTTAGGCGATCTATTCACCAAGCTATAACAGGTTATATATTTTGAAAAGCCTATTCTCTGGCAAGTAGATGGCTGTGCTTGCCATTGGTTGAAGGCGTTATGCGACCTATTCACCAAGTTACAACAGATTATATGCTTTGAATAGGCCTATTCTTTGGCCAGTAATTGGATATACTTGCCATAGGATTCAAGGCGTTTGGCGATCTATTCACCAAGCCATAACAGATTATAGATTTTGAATAGACTTATTCCCTGGCAAG
>NW_016954230.1:1341-1585 GCF_001483705.2 Eufriesea mexicana
AGGTTATAGATTTTGAATAGACCTACTCTCTGCCAAGTAGATGGCTGTACTTGCCATTGGTTTGAAGGTGTTAGGCGATGTATTCTCCATTCTATAACAGGTTATTGATTTTGAATTGACCTATTCTCTGGAATGTAGATGGATGTACTTGCCATTGGATTGAAGGCGTCAGGTGATCTATTCACCAAGATATAACATGTTATAGATTTTGAATACAACTATTCTCTGGCAAGTAGATTGCTGT
>NW_016954231.1:0-700 GCF_001483705.2 Eufriesea mexicana
GCGCAGATGCTTCCTGGAAAAATTTCCGCGCATTTATCGGCCTGACCTGCCTTCATGTTCGCCGCTGAGAGATTCTTCGATTCTTCGTCGAAAAATCGTGCAATATGCTCGGGACTAGTAGAGTAGACGGTTCAAAGTTTACATGCAGACGGTTCACGCGCCATTGAATTACGCTTTGGTTAGACTACCGTCGATGTGCACGAGAGTGTGCCTTCGATTGTTAGATATGCGTTGATTGAAATCGAGGAAACTGCGATGACGCGTGAGGCGAGTGTTGGTAATGGATCTGAAATGTTTATTGAGTTATTTCAGGAGCGAAATATTTTTAGAATGGATGGAGTGAATATCGGAGAAAGAGGTTGGGTTCATAGGCGTTATAGAAAATTTTTTATTTACTGTAAGAGAGAATATTTATTAGATTATTTATGAATTTTTCTTTCCTTTCTCGTTGGCTTTATAGTAGCTTTGGCTTTATCTTGTCCGTGATAACTGAAATATACACACAGTGCGCGTGACTTGTTTGGAAACGTGTAAATATTTCAGAAAATATGGATGACACGGAAACATGGTTTAGACAAAAATTGTTCGATTCCATGGACATATAAGATGGCTATGTGTATTGGATTGCTTTAACTCTTTACACTCGACGACTTTTTAGCTAGAGAAGAGTAGAAATTCAAAGATTCCCTACTAAAAAATT
>NW_016954232.1:0-516 GCF_001483705.2 Eufriesea mexicana
CCACGATATTAGCCGAAACTGTCAATTATATTGAACTTTCCAGCCAGATTCTATAGTATTGAATTGTCTATAGCAAGTCAATAAAATCGTTCATCATTTTTTATGCAAGAAAGCTAGCTCACCACGATATTAGTCGAAAATGTCAATATAATTGAATCTGCCAAACACATTCGATATCATTGCAATGGCTATAGCAGGCCAGTGGAATCTTTTCTCCTTATTTATGCAAGAAGGGCAGCTCACCACAATATTAGTGGGTGATGTCAATATAATTGAATTCTCCAGCCAGATCCTACAGCACTTGAGCGTCTATTGCACGCAAATAGAATCTTTCCTCCTTATTTACGCAAGAAAGTAGCTCACTACGATATTCGTAGAAAATGTCAATAAAATTGAAATTTCCAGCCAGATTCTCCTGCATTGCAATGTCTATAGCACGCCACTAGAATCTACCCTGCTTATTTATGCAAGAAAGGTAGCTCACCACGATATTCGTAGAAGATGTCAATAAAATTG
>NW_016954233.1:0-265 GCF_001483705.2 Eufriesea mexicana
TTTAATTTCATTGACATTTTCGACTAATATCGTGGTCAGCTGACAGTCTTGCATAAATAAGGACGACAGATTCCATTAGCGTGCTATAGCCATTGCAATGCTATAGAAACAGGCTGGAAAATTCAATTTTATTGTCATTTTCGACCAATACCGTGGTGAGGTAACTTTCGTGCATAAATAAGGAGGACAGATACTATTGGCGTGATACAGCCATTGCAATGCAGTAGAATCTGGCAGGAAAATTCAATTTCATTTCCATTTTCGA
>NW_016954234.1:0-3149 GCF_001483705.2 Eufriesea mexicana
TTAGGTGTAGCTTTGACATTTCTGATGTACACTATTATTCTATGGATTTCTGCCTTCTACACTTCACTTATGTGTTCTGCTTCGCTCTGCGGATGTCAGCAATGGTGGTCGCGGCACGTTATGTTGAGGTACGTTACGTTCGGTCCTGTTATATTTGGTTAGGTTGGGGGAGGATAGGTTCGTCTTTAGAGCTATAGTCTGCTATTAGGTTGATTTCTGCGCCCTGCTGTGCTCTAATATCTACAGCCTGGCTATGGGATGGCCTGCAATAGTGGCCTCGACACTTTATGTTGTGTCACGTTTCTTTCGGTTATGTTAGGTCGGGCTCAGTTTCGAGAGGATACCTTTAACTTTTGCGATGTACACTGCTATACGTTCGATTTCTGCGCTCCACTGTGCCCTTGTATGTCCTGCTCGGCCCTGTGGAGGACAGCAATGGTGGTCGTAGCAAGACAGGTTGCGTTAGGGTACGTTTGTTTATGTTACGTTTGGTTAGGTTAGGAGAGGTAACTTTGACCGCAGTGCTATTGTTTTCTATTAGGTATATTTCTGCGACGAACTGTGCCCTAATGCATCCGGCTTGGCTCTGGGAGTGCTAGCAATCACGCTTTCAGCACGTTAGATTTAGGTAGGCAATGTTTGGCTATGTTCTGCTTGTTTGGGTTATGTTCGGGCAACTTCGTCTTTTCTGATATACCCTGCGCTCCTATGGGTTTCCGCGCCCTACTCTCCACCAATGTGCTCTGCATGGCTCTGGCGAGGTCAGCAGTAGCGATCGCGGCACGTTATGTAGAATTAGGGTATGTTTGGTTGTGTTACGGTTGGTTTGCTTAGAAGTGGATACCTTCGTCTTTAGTGCTATGGTCTGCTATTAGGTGGATTTCTGCGCCCTAAAGTGCTCTAATGCTTACAGCTTGGCTCTGGGGAGGCCAGCAATAGTGGTCTCTGCAGGTTATGTCTTGTCAGTTTAGTTCGGGCAGGTTGGGTTGTGCTAAGTTTTGTCAGGAGTGCTCTATCTTTGTGCTGTACGAGACTATTTGGCGGATTTCTGCGCCATACTGTGCCCTAGTATGTCATGCTTGGTTTTGGGGAGAGCAGCAACAGCGGTCTCTGCACGTTAGTTTGAGTTAAGCTATGTTTGTTTTAGTTCATTGGTTTGGGTTAGACTTGTGCAGCTTTGACTTTTCTGATATGCACTGCGATTCTATGGATTTCTTCTCTCTATTCTCCACTAATGTGTTCCGCTTGGCTCTGTGGTGGCCAGCAATATCGGACGCGTCACGTTAGTTTGAGATGGGTTACGCTTTGTTACGTTACGGTTTCCTATGTTTGTATAGAACACCCTTGACTTTAGCGCCATACACTGCTATTCGGTGGATGCCTGCGTGGTACATTGCTTTACTATACCCTACTCGACTCTGTGAAGGACAGTGATAGTGGTCTCGGCACGTTAGGTTAAGCTATGTTGCGTTTGCTTATATTACGTTTTGATGGGTTAGGAGAGGGCAGCTTTGTCTTTCGTTCTGTACACTGCTATTCCGTGGATTTCTGATCTCTACATAGTTCCTCTATACCCAGCTCGACTCTCAGGATGAGAGCAATGGTGCTCGTGGCACGTTCGGTTGTGTTACTTTACGTTTGTTTAGGATAGGTTAGGATACGTTTGGTTATGGTAGCTTTGGATATCGTGCTGTACACAGTTATTCTGTGGGCTCTTGCTATCCACTGTGCTCTACTCTAATATGCTAGTCCCTGGGGGGCCAGAGATAGTGGTCGTGGCAAGTTACGTTGAGGTTGGTTACGTTATTTGAAGTTATGTTGGCTTTGGTTAGGTTTGGATGTCTTTGACTGTTCTTCTGTACACTGCGGTTCCATGGATTTCTGCGCCATACCCTCGTCTAATGTGTTCTGCTTGGCTCTGTGGAGGGTAACAATACTGGTGGCGGCACCTTAGGTTGAGCTTTATTACGTTCGGTAGTTTTAAGGTTTGTTAGGTTACGACAAGTTACTTTTGATTTTAACGCCATACACTGCTATTCGGTGGTTTTCACCCACCTGCTGTGCTCTAATGTGTTCTGCTTTGCTCTAGGAAGGTCAGCAATCGTGGTGTATGCACGTTAGGGTATCTTAGGACCGTTCCGCTATGTTTCCTCTTGTCAGTTCGGGATAGCATAGCTGCGTCTTTTGTGCTATACACTGATATTCGGAAGATTCCTACGCTCTATAATGCTCTGGCATACTCTGCTCGGTTCTGGCGAGGACCGTAATGGAGGCACCGGCTCGTTGGGATTAGTTATTCTGCGCTTGGTTGGGTTAGGTTGGGTCCGGTTAGGATCGGATATCACCGACTATAGTGCTGTACAATGCTATTTAGAGGCTTTCTGCGCTCTACTGTGTTCGACCATACTCTACTCGAATCTGCGGATGCCAGCAATAGTGGTCGTGGCACGTCAGGATTCTTTAGGCCACGTTTGGTAATGTTACGATTGGTTAGGTTAGGACAATGTAGCTTTGATTTTTGCGATATGCACATCTATTCGGCGGTTTTCTACATTCTACACTGCTCTACTGTTCCCTTCTCGTCCCTGAGGAGGCCAGTAATAGTTGTAAATGCTTGAGATAGTCTACGTTCGGTTAGCTTATGTTAGTTCGGTTTGGGTACGGTTAGCTATGACTTTCGCGGTATAAACTGTAGCTCGGAGCATTTCTGAGCTCTACTCTGCTCTAGTATGTTCTGCGAGGCTCTGAGGAGGTCAGCAATAGTGGTCTCGCACGTTAGGTGGAGTAAAATTACGTTTAGCTACGTTAGATAATGTGGGGCAAGGCCAGGATACCTTTGACATATGTGCTCAACACTGATATCTTATGGTCTTCTGTGCTCTAATGTGCTCTATCATGTTCTCCTTGTCTCTGGGGAAACCAGCAATGGAGGTCATGGCACGTTTGGTTCAGTTAGGTTACGTTTGGTTTGGTCAGGATAGCTTCGACTTTTGTGATATACACTGCTATACGGTGGATATCTACGCTCTGCCGCGCTCTAGTTTATTCTGCTTGGCTATGGAGATACCAGCAGCAATGGCCTCGGTACGTTAGGCTTAGCTAGGTTGCGTTTGGTTACGTCACGTTTGGCTAGGGTAGGATAGGATAGC
>NW_016954235.1:0-244 GCF_001483705.2 Eufriesea mexicana
AGCAGAAGTAAAACGGATAACAATGTATAGCGTAGAAGTCAAGGCAACCGCTAACGTAGACTACGCGAACATAGCCTGGCACAATATAACCTGCAGGGACCTCTATTAATGGCCTGCTTGGTGCCAAGCAAACCATTTTAGAGCACATTAGAGCGCAGATATCGGGCGAATAGCAGTGTATATCGCAACAGTTGGAGTAACATGTCCTAAGCTAGCCAAACGTAACATATACAAATGTAACCTA
>NW_016954235.1:8266-10063 GCF_001483705.2 Eufriesea mexicana
GCCTAGACACCTATTTCTGGCCCCGCCAGAGCCAAGCGGATTATATCAGAGGAGAGTAGAGCGCAGAAATCCATGGAATCACAGTGTATGGCAGAAAAGTGAAAGCTATCCAAACATAACACAGGCATTCATGGCCTAACCAAACGTAGCCTAGCACAACCTAACGTGCCGAGGCCAATATTAATGGCCACCCCTGAGTCGAGCAGAGTAGAGTAGAGCAATGCAGAGCCTAGACATCCAGCGAATGGCAGCGTATACCACAGGAGTCGAAGCAATCCTATCCTAACCTATCCAAACGTAATAGAACCAATCGTAACATAGCTTAACGTAATGTGCCGAGACCACCATTACTTGAATCCGCAGAGCCAACCAGAACACACTAGAGAATAGTAGAGAGCTGGCAGCCACCAAATAGCAGCGAATAGCACAAACGTCAAGGATTCCCTTTCCTTACCAGACCTAACCTGTCCCAAACAAGTGTAGACTAAATGAACCTAACGAGCGGAGTCCAATATGCTGGACTCCCCAACGCCAAGCTGAAAATATTAAAGGAGAGTAGAGCGCAGAAGTCTAAAGGATGGTAATGCATAGCAGAAAGGTGAAAGATATCCTAACCCAACCCAGACAAGCATAACCTAACCAAACGTAACCTAACTGAACCTAACTTGCCGAGACCACTATAGCTGGCATCCCTGAGCCAAGCAGATCATATTATAACACGGTTGAGCGCAGAAATCCACCGAATAGCTGTGTATAGCATAAAAGTCGAATCTAGCATACCCTAACCTAACCAAACGAAACCTAACCCAACCTAACGTGCCAGGACCACTATTGCTGGCACCCGCAGAGCCGGGCAGAATATGCTAGAGCACAGTAGTGCGTAGAAATCGACCGCATTGCTGTGCATAGCAAAAAAGACAAAGGCAACCTGACCAAACATAATCTAACCTAACCTAATCAAACGTAACTTGTCGCGATCACTATTATATTACATTTGCGAGGTTGGGTTTAGTATAGTTCGATTATGATAGCCATGACCATCGCCCATACACTATGTTTCTATGGATTTCAACTAATCTGTGCTGCTCGGCTCTGGAGTGGCCAGCAGGAGTGTTCACGGCACGATAGGCTGAGTTAGTTTGCGTTTGGCTATGTTACGCTCTGTTATATTAGGACAGTGTAGCACTGACTTCCTTGCTACGCGCTGCTATTCGAAGAGTTTCTGCTCCCTACTGTGCTCTAATATCTTCTACTTGTCTTTAGGCAGGCCAGATATAGTGGTCTCGGCACGTTAGGATGTTTTCGGTTACGTTTGGTTAGTTAAGGATACGCTATGTTCGGTTAGGACAGCTTTGACTTTCGTGCTGTAAATCGTGTTATTCGGCGGTTTCCTGCGCTCGTCTGTTCTCTACAACATTTTGCTTGTGGAGGCCAGCAGCAGTTGCCTCGGCCTGTTGGTTTAAGCAATGTTACGTTTGGTGATATGAGGGTTTGTTAAGTTAGGATAGAGTAGTTTTGGCTTTTGTGCTATACACTGATATTTGAAGGATTTCTGCGTTCCTCTATGCTCTAGTACGCTCTCCTCGACTCTGTGGAGGCCAGCAATTGTGGTCTCGGCACGTTACTTTGAGATATGTTTCGCTTATCATGTTACGTTTGGCTATGTGAGTATAGCAGCTACGAACTTTGCGCAATTCACTGCTATTCGGTGGATTTCTGCGCTCTACTGTGCTTTAATATGTTCTGCATGGCTCCGTGTAGTCCAGCAATAGTGGCCGCTGCGCGTTAGGTTCAGTT
>NW_016954236.1:0-2627 GCF_001483705.2 Eufriesea mexicana
CCAGGTATACTGATAAAATACGATAGAGTACAGAGTGCGGCCGTCCACGAAATGATATGTCTATTGAGCAAATCAATTCGCTGATGATTTTGATTCCGTAGCAATCCAAGAATAACAAGAGACACATACATTACCGCACGCCATTATATGAACTGACCACAATGCACTGCGTACAACCATTACAGCATTCCTGTTTCCGCTGCTTTAATTTGCTCACTGACGATCCAATCGTGGAATGCCAAGGGACAGATCCATTATCGCCTGACAAGTTAACAGTTGACAAAACAGTACTGAGTACAAAAATTTACACAATACCATAGCTACTGGAAGTAATATGCTCGCTGCTCACATACGTTCATCTGGAGTAATTGAATGATCAATGAATACAGCAAGCGTCGCTGGAGAAGATTACATGTGACAATACATTTCTGAGTTTATCCATCCATAGGACTCTGCTGCCACTGGATTTATCTCTTCGCTAAAGATTTAAATGCACAAACAGGTCTGTAATAACCAATGTATTGATCAGTTTTGGCGAGACAAGCTTACAAGTGGCATTAAAGTGCTCAGCACATTCACGAACAGAGTACTGCCTGCGTTGGAATTGTCTGCCCAATGATGATTTATACTCTATAGAAATTCTACTGTGACAGGTGACAGGCACATTGTTGCACCAAATATAAACATCTGAAGTCACAGTACTGAGTACAGCCAACATCACAGTACTATAGCCGTTGGATTAATTTGTTCACTGAATGCTTCAATTCCATAGTGATTCTCGAACAATCAATGAATACATTAGTTAACACTAGAGATATTTACTGCTGCCAGTGCGGTGCCTAAAACACCCACAAACAATGCGCAGTAGTCATTGGACTAAATTGTTCTATTGTGATTTATGTTCTATTGCAATTCTAGAATAATGAAAGTATAAAAGCTCACAGCTGGAGACATTAACATTTGACAATACAGTACTGACTTTAGCCACATACACATTCGCATGGCCATTGAATTAATCAGCTTGCAGATCACCAAATTCTGTAGCAACATGGAATGCCCAATTAATACTGCAATTGTCGATAGTGGGATTGGCAAATATGTAGATGCAGTGCTGGGTGTAGCCATCAAAAGATTACTGTAGCTGTTGGCGTTGTTTGTCCACACGATGTTTTATATTCCACGGTACTTCCAGAATAACCAATGGATAGAGCAGTTACGGCTAGAGACGTTTACGATTGAATATACGGTACTAGTATATCCACCAACAGAACACTGTAGCTGTAGGATTAGTCTGCTCACATGTGATCTAATTTCCAAAGCAATTCTAGCACATTGAATGTATTGTACAGTCATATCTAGAGACTTATACAATTGACAGTACATTTCTTGGTACATCTGCCAGTAGATAACTGTAGCCGTTGGATTAATGTGTTCACTGATAATTTAAGTTCTATACCAATTTTAGTATCACGAAAGAGAAATCCATTATCGCCCGACAAGTTAGCAATTGACAAAGCGGCCGTGTGTACAGCCATCATAACAATACAGTTGCCGTTGTACTTATTAGTACCCTTATGACATAAATTCGACTGCAGCCCTAGAATAATGAATGTATAGTTCAGATATGGCTGGAGATAGTAACAATTGGCACTACTGTACTTGTTACATTCACCAACACAGCACAGTGGCCGTTGGAACAAACTGTTCAATGACGAGTTGAATCCAACAGCAATCCTAGAATATCAAGAACCAGATCGATTATCACTGGACATACTAGCAAGTGACAAAACAGCACTGAATACAGCCGTCACGACAGTACTGTAGCCGTTGGAAAATTTTGTTCACTGATGAGTTAAATACCACAGGGTCTCTAGAACTATCAGCGCATGCTACAGTTACGACGAGCGATATTTACAGTTGACAGTACGGTACTTAGTTCTTCTTCCAGAAAAGCACTGTAGCCTTTGGATTAGCCTGTCCAGTAATGAATCACATTCCATAGCAAATCTAGAATGTGAAAAGGCCGATCTAATATGGCTTGAGGTATTCTAACCGGCAAATGAGTACTGAGTACTGCCAACATTACAGTACTGTTGCCGTTGGATTAATTGGTTCACTGATGACCTTAATTCCACAGCAAATCTGGTATGATAAACGTAGGGACAGGTAATGGCTAGAGACATTTACAATTGGCAGAACGGTACTTAGTACACCAACCAATAGAGAATTGTAGTCTTTGTATTAATCTGTCCAATGATGGCTGAAATACTAATGCAACTCTAGCATGGCTAAGGACAGATCCAATATCGCTCGAGGTATTAACAACTGACATTAGAGTACCGAGCACATCCGTCATCACATTACTGTATCCGTTCGAGTAATTTGTTCACTGATGATTTAATTCTGCAGTAACTCTAGCTAAATCATTGCAGGGTAACGTTACGGCCAGAGACATCAACAGCTCACAACATGGCACCTAATACAGCCACGCACTGAGCACTGTAGTCGCTGCAATATCTGTTCGCTGATGATTTAAATTTTATAGCAATGCGTGAAATGACAATGTGTATTCTGTTGTAGCTGGAGGCGTTAGCAATTGACAGTACAGTACTGAGTTTAGGCATCAA
>NW_016954237.1:0-909 GCF_001483705.2 Eufriesea mexicana
GTGGTTCTGAGGAGGCCAGAAACGGTGGTCCCTGCACGTTAGGTTTAGTTGGCTTGCGTTTGCTTATATTGCGCTTGGACAGGTTAGAATAGGGTAGAGACAACTTGCGTGC
The DNA here is from genome assembly GCF_001483705.2 of Eufriesea mexicana. Classification (NCBI taxonomy): domain Eukaryota; kingdom Metazoa; phylum Arthropoda; class Insecta; order Hymenoptera; family Apidae; genus Eufriesea; species Eufriesea mexicana. The sequence continues at coordinate 113 of NW_016954237.1, forward strand.
TACACACTGCAACGGTGGACTTCTACGACCTTCATAGTCCTACAATGCTATGCTCAAATCAGTGGAGGCCAGTAATTGCGGTCTCGGCACGTGAGATTTAGTTAGGCTCCTTTTGTTTGAGTTTGGTGTGGATAGCTTTGACGTTCGTGGTGTACATCGTTATTCCGTGATTTTCTGCACTCTGCTGCGCTATACTATATTCTGCTTGGCCCTGTAGGTTCCAGGAAAGGCCGTCATGGCACTATACGTTTTGATAGGCTTCGTTTGTCTATGTTATGTTGGCTTGGGTTAGGTGTGCGTAGCGATGACTTTTAGGCCACACAACACGTTTCTATGGACTTTTGCGCTCCACGCCCTTTTGTACGTTCTGCTCGGCCCTGGGGAGCCCAGCAATAGTGGTCACGTCGCGTTAGGTCATGTTATAAAACGTGTTGTAGTGTTACGATTGTTTAAGTTAGGAGAGGATAGGTTTGAATTTAGTGCTGTAGTCTGCTATTGGGCGGATACCTGCGCCCTACACTGCTCTAATATTTTCAGCCTGGCTCTGGGAAGGACAGCAAGAGTGGTCTCGGCACATTCGGTTGTGCCACGCTATTTGGTTATATTCTGTTGCTTTGGGCTAGGCTTGTGTAGATTAGACTTTTCTGATATACCATGCACTTCTATGGATTTCTGCGTTCTACTCCCCACTAATGTGCTGCGCTTTTCTACGCGGTGGACAGAAATAGTTGTCCCGGCACGATACGTCGAGTTAGGATACGTTTGGATATGCTACGATTGGTTTGGTTAGGAGAGGC
>NW_016954238.1:0-944 GCF_001483705.2 Eufriesea mexicana
TTGAATGGCAAGTACAGCCACCTACTTGCCAGAGAATTGGGTTATTCAAAACCGAAAAGCTGCCATAGCATGGAGAACAGATCGCCTAACGCATTCAATCCTGTGGCAAGAACAGCAATCTACTATCCAGACAATGTGTCTATTCAAAATCTATAACCTGTTATAGCTAGGTGAATAGATCGCCTAACGCCTTCAATCCAACAGCAAGTACAGCATTCTACTTGCCAGAGAATAGGTCTATTCAAAATCTATAATCTGTTATAGCTTGGGGAATATGTCGCCCAACGCCTTCAATCCAATGGCAAGTTCATACATCTACTTGCCAGAGAATAGGTACATTCAAAATCTGTTATCTGATTATCTGCTATAGCTTGGAGAATAGGTCGCCTGACGCCTTCAATCCAATGGCAAGTACAGCATTCTACTTGCCAGAGAATAGGTCTATTCAAAATCTATACTCTGTTATAGCTTGGTGAATGGATCGCCTAACGCCTTCAATCCAATGTAAAGTACAGCCGTCTACTTGCCAGAGAATAGGCCTATTCAAGATATATAATATGTTATAGCTTGGTGAATAGATCGCCTAACGTCTTCAATCCAATGGCAAGTACAGCCATCTACTTGCCCGAGAATAGCTCTATTCGAAATATATAACCTGTTATAGCATGGTGAATAGATGGCCTAACGCCTTCAATCTAATGGCAAGTACAGGCATCAACTTGCCAGAGAATAAGTCTATTCAAAACCTATAAGCCGCCATCGCTTGATGATTAGATCGCCTATCCCCTTCAATACAATGGCAAGTACAGCCGTCTACTTGCCAGAGAATAGGACTATTCAAGGTCTATAATATGTTCTAGCTTGGTGAGTACATCGCCTAACGCCTTCAATCCAATGGTAATTACAGCCATCTACTTGCCAGAGAATGGGTCTACTCAAAATCT
>NW_016954239.1:0-545 GCF_001483705.2 Eufriesea mexicana
GGTTCCGTTATTTTACATTTGGCTAGGTTGGGTTAGGACTGATTAGGTTAGGATATCCATGACTTTTGTGCCGTACACTGCTATTTGGTGGCTTTCTGCGCTTTACTGTGTTCTACTGTACCCTGACCCACTATAGCGAGGTCAGCAATATTCGTCATTGCACAATAGGTGGTGTTACACTACGTTTGGTAATATCAGGATTGCTCAGGTTAGGATGGGATAGCTTTGGCTTTTGTGTTGTTCGCCGCTGTTCGGAGGATTTCTGCGCTCTACATTGCTCCAATGTACTCTGCTGGACTCCGTGGAGGCCATCAATAATGGTCGCGGCGTGTTAGGTTCAGTTCGATTTCGTTCCTTTAGCTTTGGTTACGTTTGGTTAGGAAAGGATAGCTTTGTCATATGTGCTCAAAACTGACATTCTATGGACATCTGTGCTCTACTGTGCTTTGTCACATTCTCCTACTGTGGAAGCCAGCTATAGTTTTCGCGGCTGGATAGGTTGTGTTAGGTTACTCTTGGCTAGGTTAGGTTTTTCTGGGTTAGGC
>NW_016954240.1:0-384 GCF_001483705.2 Eufriesea mexicana
GCAATTGCTATAGCGCGCCAATAGAATAATTCCTCCTAATTTATGCAAGAAAGTTTGCTCATCAAGATATTAGTCGAAAATGTCAATAAAATTATACTTTCCAGCCAGACTCTGCAGCACTGCAGCGGCTATAACTCGCCAATGAAATTTTTCCTACTTATTTACCCTAGAAAGTTAGCTCAACGCGGCGTTAGTCGTAAATGTGAGTAAAATTGAACCTTCCAGCCAGATCCTATAGCATTGCAATGGCTGTAGCACGCCAATATGGTCTTTCCTCCATATTTATGCAACGAAGTTAGCTCACCACGATATTAGTCGCAAATGTCAATAAAATTTAATGTTCCCGCAAGATTGTATAGCATTGCGATGCCTATAGGACGCCAA
>NW_016954241.1:0-531 GCF_001483705.2 Eufriesea mexicana
TAGATAGTGGTTGGAAAATACGAACTTATTAACATTTTCCACTAATTTCGTGGTGAGCTATCTCTCTTGCATAAATATGGAGGAAGGATACAATTGGTGTACTGTAGCCGTCGCAATGCTATAGAATCTGGCTGGAAAGTTCAATTTTATTGACAGTTTCGACTAATATCGTGGTGAGTTAACTTTCTCGCATTATTAAGGAGGAAATATTCTATTGGCGTACAATGGGCATTGCAATGCTAGAGTATCTTCCTGGAAAAAACTATTTTATCGACATTTTCGACGAATATCGCGGCGAGCAAATTATATTGCATAAATATGGAAGAAGGATACAATTGGTGTAGTGTATCCGTCGCAATGCTATAGAATCAGGCTGGAAAATTCAATTTTATTGACATTTTTTACGAGTATCGTGGAGATTTAACTTTCGTGCAGAAATAAGGATGGTAGATTATATTGGCGTGCTACAGCCATTGCAATGCTATAGAATCAGACGGGAAAATTCAATTTTATTGACATTTTCGACTAATA
>NW_016954242.1:0-1483 GCF_001483705.2 Eufriesea mexicana
GAGTTAGATTACGTTCAGTTAGGCTAGGTTTAGCTATGTTTGGCTATGATGGCTTTGACCTTTATGATATACGTTGCTAATCGGTGGATTTCTGCGCTCTGCGCTGCCCTAATATGCTCTGCTTGGCACAGGGGAGGTCAGCAATTGTGGTATACGGCCGTTAGGTGGAGTTAGGGTACGTTCGTTTGTGTTATGTTTGGTTAGGTTAGGATGGGACAGCTTCGTCTTTTGTGCCATACACTACCACTGATGTTCAGCGGATTTCTGCGCTCCGCTGTGCTGTACTATATTCTGCTTGTCTCTAGGGAGGTCCCGATAGTAGTCTCAGCACCTTATGTTGAGTTAGGCTACGTTTGGCTAGGTTAGCATAGGACAGGCTAGGTTAGGTTATCCTTGACTTTCATGCTATACACTGCCAGTCTATGGACTTCAGCGCCCTGCTGTCCTCTAGTATGTTCAGTTTGAAGATGCACGTTGGGTTAAGTGAGGTTACGTTCTTTAATATTGCGTTTGGACAGGTTATGAGGGGATAGAGTTGTCTTTTGCGCTATACACTGCTCTTCGGTGGATTTTTAATATCTACATTGCTGTACTGTACTCTGCTGGACTCTGGGGATGCCAGGAGCATCATGCTATACACTGCCAGCCTATGGACTTCAGCGCCCTGCTGTCCTCTAGTATGTTCAGTTTGAAGATGCACGTTGGGTTAAGTGAGGTTACGTTCTTTAATATTGCGTTTGGACAGGTTATGAGGGGATAGAGTTGTCTTTTGCGCTGTACACTGCTCTTCGGTGGATTTTTAATATCTACATTGCGGTACTGTACTCTGCTGGACTCTGAGGATGCCAGGAACTGTGGGCTCGAAACGTTAGGATGTGTTAGATTACGTTTGGATAGGCTAGGCTTGTTCGGGTTGGGTTTGGATAGCTTTGACTTTTCAGCTGTACCCTGCGATTCTGAGGACTTCCGCATTCTCGACTCCAATAGTATGTTCCGCTTGGCACTGGGGAGGCCAGCAGTAGCGGTAGCGGCACGTTAGGTTCGGCTAGGTTACGTTTGGTTGCGATATGTCCGTCTGGGTTAGGTTAGAATGGCCTTGATTATCCTGGTATAGACTGTTATTCGGTGGATTTCTGCGCTCAATTGTGGTCTACCATAACCAGCTTGTCTCTGGAGTGGCCAGCAGTGTTGCCCTCTGCGTGGAAGATTGTGTTATGTTACGTTTGGGTATGTGTCGATTGGTTAGGTTAGGGGAGGATTGCTTCGACATTTGTGCTATACGCTCTTACTCGGTCGATTTCTGCGCTCTGCTGTGCTCTAGCGCACTTTGCTTGTCTCTGGGGACGCCAGGAATTGTGTTCGCGGCACGTTTTGTTGATGTATGTCACGCTTGGTTAGGTTAGGTTTGGCTAAGTTTGGGTAGGATCTCTATGCCTTTTGTCATATGCGCCACTGTTCGGTCGATTCCTGCACTCTATATTGC
>NW_016954243.1:0-562 GCF_001483705.2 Eufriesea mexicana
GTATGGAGGGATGTATGGATGGATGGATGCATGTATGGGTGGGTGGTTGCGTGAATGTATGGAAGTATGTATGTATGTATATTTGAATGTATGGATGTATTTGAGTTATGTATGTATGGATTTATTGATGTACGCATGTATGGATGTGCGGATTCATGGATATATGGATACGTGATGGATGGGTGGATGGACGGAAGGACGGATGTATGTATGGATGTATGTAAGGATATATCTATGGATTTATGGATGGGTGTGTGTATGGAAGTATGTATGGATGTATGTACGGATGTGTGTATGGATGTGTGTATGGGTGTATGTATGGATGTGTGGATGTACGTATGTATGTGTGGATGTATGTTTGTATGGTTGGACGTATTTATGGATGCATGGTTGTATGGAAGTATGGATGTACGAATGTGTGGATGTATGGATGTATATATGTATGGCTGTATGTATCGATGGATGAGTGTATGGGTGGATTTATTTATGGATGTATGGGTGTGTGGGTGTATGGCTGTATGGATGGATCGATGTATGGATGGATGGATGTATGATCGTATGG
>NW_016954244.1:0-230 GCF_001483705.2 Eufriesea mexicana
GCAGCAGCAGCGGTCGCGGCTTTATGTTCAGTTATGCGACGTTTAGTTATGCTAGGTAATGTCAGGCAATAATGGGACATCTTCGAGTTTTGTGCTACTTGCTGCAATACGGAGGATGTATGCGAACTGCTGTACTCTAGTGCACTCTACCTGACTCTGCGGATGTTAGCAGTGACCGTCTCGTCATGTTAGGTTGAGTTAGGTCACGTTTGGATATCCTACGTTTGGCT
>NW_016954245.1:0-265 GCF_001483705.2 Eufriesea mexicana
GATTCTATAGCTTTGCAATGCCTATAGCACGCCAATAGAACCTTTCCTGCTTATTTATGCAAGGAAGTTAACTCACCACGATATTATACGAAAATGTCAACAAAATTGTATTTTCCAGTCACATTCTATAGCATTGCGACGGCTGTAGCACGCCAATTGAATCTTTCCTCCGTATTTATACAGTAAAGCTGGCTCACCACGGTATTAGTCGAAAATGTCAATAAAATTGAATTTGCCATACAGATTATATAGCGTTGCAATGGCA
>NW_016954246.1:0-692 GCF_001483705.2 Eufriesea mexicana
GTACATCCATACATACATACATCCATCATCCTTACATCCATACATACATACATCCATACATTCGTTCATCCATACATACATACATCCATACATGCATACATTCACACATACATCTATACACACCCGTGCATACGTACATCCACCCACCCATCCATAAATCCATTCATCCACCGATCCATAATCCATCCAATCATAGATCCATCCATCCATAAATTCATACATTCATACATCCGTCCATTCGCACATCCATCCATCCATACGTCCACCTTTCGATACACTCATCCATCCTCACATCATCCCATCCATACGTTAATCGATCCATACATTTCTCCACCCATACATCCATCCACCAAACCATCCATCCATCCATACATACATACATACATCAAGACATCCATCCATCCATCCATGCATCCTTACATACGTACATCCGTGAATTCGTACATCCATACGTCAATACATCCATTCTTCCAAACATCCATACGTGCACACATCAATACATTCTTACAACCATACACTCATACATACATACATCCATACACGCATACTTCCATACATAAATACATCCTTACATCCATCCATCCATACATCCATCCATTCACACATCCAAACATTCAGGCATCCATACATCCAAAAATCAGTCCATCCACCCCTCCATCCATCCATTCATCCATCAATCCATACATCCATAC
>NW_016954247.1:0-497 GCF_001483705.2 Eufriesea mexicana
CAATGGCTATAGCAAACCAATAGCTTCTTTCCTTCATATTTACGCAGAAAGGCTTGCTCACCAAAATATTGTCGAAACTGTCAATAAAATTGGACTTTTCAGTCAGATTATATTGCAATGCAATGGCTATAGCAAACCAATAGGATCTTACCTCCTTATTTAGGTAGGATATCTTGCTCACCACGATATTAGTCGAAATTGTTATTAAAATAGAAATTTTCAGACAGATTCTATTGCAATGCTGTGGCTATAGCAAACCAGTAGAACCTTACCTCGTTGTTTACGCAGAAAAGACTGCTCACCACAATATTTGTCGAAAATGTCAATAGAATTGAACTCTTCAGGCAGATCCTACTGCAATGCAAGGGCTACAGCAAACGAATGGAATCTTTCCTTCGTATTTATTAATTTCCTTCGTATTAATTCAGATTCGCCTGCTCGCCACAATATTTGTCAATAATGTCAATAAAATTGGACTTTTCAGTCAGATTATATCG
>NW_016954248.1:0-632 GCF_001483705.2 Eufriesea mexicana
ATGTCAATAAAATTGAATTTTCCAGTCAGATTCTATAGCACTGCAATGGCTATAGCATGCCAAATGAACCTCCCCTCCTTATTTATGCAACAAAACTCGCTCACCACGATATTAGTCGAAAATATCAATATTATTGAATTTTCCGGTCAGATTCTATAGCATTCTAATGGCTATTGCTTGCCAATAGAATCTTTCCGCCTTATTTATGCAACAAAATTTGCTCACCATGATATTAGTCGAAAATGCCAAAAATATTAAATTTTCCAGTTAGATTCCATAGCATTCCATTGGCTGTAGCATGCCAAAAGAATCTTACCACCTTATTTATGCAACTAAATCAGCTCACCACGATATTAGTCGAAAATGTCAATAATATTGAATTTTTCAGCCAGACACTATAGCATTGCAATGGCTAAAGCATGACAATAGAATCTTTCCTCCTTATTTATGCAACAAAATTAGCACAATACGATATTAGTCGAAAATGTAAATAAAACTGAATTTTCCCTTCAGATACAATAGCATTGCTATGGCAGGCTATTGCATTCCAATATAATCTTGCCTCATTGTTCATGCAACAAAATTAGCTCACCACGGTATTAGTCGAAAATGTCAATAAAATTGAATTTTCC
>NW_016954249.1:0-601 GCF_001483705.2 Eufriesea mexicana
CGCACCACTGAGCACTAACATTATCTGCTTGGCCATCGGGACGCCAGCAATAGTGGTCTCGGTTCGTTAGGTTGAGTTAGGCTACGTAAGGTTAGGTTAGGTTTGGTCAGGTTCTGCTTCGGTGGGGGAGGCCCGTATGTATGGGCACCCCCATCGTGGTCCAGGATGCATGGGCGCGCAGCGGCAGCCGGGGCTATAATAACCTCAGCTATCCATACGTATACTAGCCCAACCTAACGTGCTGCGACCAGTATAGCAGGCCCCTGCAGCGTCATGCATAGCGTATCAGAGGTGAGTAGATCGCAAAAATCCATTGAATTGCAGTGTATAGCGGAAAAGTCGAAGCTATCTTTCCTAAACATACCCGAAGCCTACAAAGCATAACCAAACGTTTCCCATCTCAGTATGATGTTCCGAGACCACTATTACTGGCTTCCTCAGAACCAAGCAGAACATACTGGAACAAAGTAGAGCACAGGACTCCACCGCATTAGAGTGTACATGACAGAAGTCAAAGATACCCTAACCCAACCGAAACAAGCGTAACCTAACCAAACGCATCCTGACTTCCCCGACGCGCCGCGGCCACTATTTCTGGCCT
>NW_016954250.1:0-555 GCF_001483705.2 Eufriesea mexicana
CTGTTTGCAGCACAAAAGAGCAAGAACCCCTATCCGAGCATTCTTAAGCTAACCTAACGAAACGTAACCTATCTCAATCCATCGTGCCGAGACCACAACTGCTGGCCACACCAGAGCAAAGCAGAGCATACTAGAGCAAACTGGAGCGAAGGAGTCCACTGGATGGCAGTGTATAGCACAAAAGTGAAAGCTATCCTGACCTAACATATTCAATCTTGACATAACCAAACGTAAACCATCTCAACCAAACAGCACGAGACCACAATTGCTGGCCTCCACAGAGGCAAGCCTAATGTACTAGGGAGCAGTTGTGCGCAGAAGTACACCGCAATGTAGTGAATAGCACAAAAGTCGAAGGTATCATAACCTAACCTAACCTATCCAAACTTAGCATCTCCCAGCATAACCTGCCGCGGCATCCACTGCTCCTGGACTACCCATAGCATAGCAGAATGTAGTAGAGCTCAACGGATCCCAGAAATCCGCCGAAAGCAGAGTGTAGCACGAAAGACAAGGCTTTCCTGACCAAACATATCCTAACATAACTTAACCAAA
>NW_016954251.1:0-221 GCF_001483705.2 Eufriesea mexicana
AATGCAATAGATTCTGACTTGAAAATTCTATTTTATTAACATTTTCGACTAATATCGTGGTGAACTTACTTTCTTGAATAAACAAGGAGGGAAGATACTATTGGCGTGCTATAGCCATTGCGGTGCTATAGAATCTGTCTGTATGATTCAATTTAATGAACATATTCGACTAATATCGTGCTGAGCTAACATTCTTGGGTAAATAAGGAGGAAAGATTCTA
>NW_016954252.1:0-402 GCF_001483705.2 Eufriesea mexicana
AAGCAGAATATGACAGAGGAGAGCAGGGCTCTAGAATCGCAGTGAACAGCGGAAAGGACAAACCTAACCAAACCAAACCCAAGCTAACGTAATCAAGCCAAACGTAGGATATCTCAACACGACGTTCCGGCACCACTATTGCTGGCCTCCCCAGGGCCAAGTAGATTACAGTAGAACACATTAGAGCGCGGAAACTCAACGAATAGCTGTGTATAGCACAAAAGGCAAAGCAATCCTAACCAGACATAGCCCAACCTAAGCCAGCCAAATGTAAACAAACACAGCCTGACCAGCCACGACTACAATTGGTGGCCACCCGACAGTTGAGCGAAGTACAGTAGAGCAAGGTAGAGAGCAGAAATCCACCGAGTAGCAGGGTTTAGCACAAAAGTCAATGCTATG
>NW_016954252.1:448-757 GCF_001483705.2 Eufriesea mexicana
AACGAGCCGCGACAACTATCCCTTGCGTCCCCAGAGACAAGACGATGCTGACAGAGAGTAGTAGAGCGCCGAACTCCATCGAACAGCAGAGTATGGCACCAAAGTCGACCCCACCCTATCCTAACCTAACCAACTGTAACATAGCCAAACGTGACATAGCCGAACGTAACGTAACCCAACCCTAAGTGCCGAGACCACTATTGCAGGCCTTACCAGATGTAGGCAGAAAATATTAGAGCACACTAGGGCGTAGGTATCCGCCGAAGACTATTGCGTAGCCCAAAAGACAAAACTATGTTGTCCTAACGT
>NW_016954253.1:0-536 GCF_001483705.2 Eufriesea mexicana
AGAGAAAGCCGAGGAAATGCACGACAAGAGATATCAAGAATTATTAGGATAACTCATGCATTTGAATAGAATCATTTGTCACATGTTTATAAATATTGTACATATATATATGGTCATTGTAATGATAATTATTACGTGATATGTATTACGAAACATTTTTTTCTCGCAACGGACCGTGATATGGACATCTACTCAGATTCTAATGTCTATATGTCATTGTTTATTATGTCGTTAACAATTAACATGTATATGTAAAACTTTCAAAATAAATAAAAAGTACTTTAACATACAATCATCGCAGTTTCATTTTCTTTTTACCAAGAACAAAACCACGCATCATCATCTGTGACTTCATGTTCAACGGGCTATTAAGAGAGTAAGAAAAAGGAAGAAAAATGTCTTATACTTATTTATGCTCATTTATTGCTTTGTTTCTCCCGCCCAACGGGTCACATGGTTTTTCATTCGGCAGATTCGATCAGCGCCATCTATTGTTTGGCTCCAAATGCTCCAAAAGTGATAGGAATATAGGATAG
>NW_016954254.1:0-498 GCF_001483705.2 Eufriesea mexicana
GCTGGCCTTCGCAGAGCCAAGCTGAAAATACTAAAGCACTGTACGGAGCAGGAATCCACTTAATAGCAGACTATAGCAAAAAAGTCAAAGACATCCCCTCCTAAGCTAACAAAGCTTAACATAACCGAACGTAACTTATCTCAACCTAGCGAGCCGCCACAACTATTGCTGGCCTCCCACTGAGCCAAGCAGAGGACATTAGCGGAGGGTTGGACGCAGAAATCCACAGAATCGCAGTGTACAGCAGAAAGGTCGAAGATAAGCAAACCTGACCCAAACAAACATAACATAGCCAAACGTAGCCTAGATCAACATAGCGTGCCGCGAGCAGTATTGCTGGTCTCGCCAGAACCAAGCAGAATATAATAAGTCTCGCCAGAACCAAGCAGAATATAATACAGCACAGTAGATCGCAGAAAAGCGGCGAATGACAGTCTTCAGGGCGAAAGTCAAAGCTACCCTGACCGAACATAACATAACCTAACCTAACCGAGCGTA
>NW_016954255.1:0-1152 GCF_001483705.2 Eufriesea mexicana
CTCTGGGGAGGCCAGCAATATTAGTCTCAGCACCTCAGGTTGAGCTATGTAACGCTTGGCTTCTATACGTTTGGTCAAGTTATGATGGAAGAGCCCAGAGCATTGCGCTATACTCTGATATTCGGTGGATTTCGATGATCTTCTGTGCTCCAATATTTCCTGCTGGGCTCTGTGGATTCCAGCAATGGTGGTGTCCGGCACGTTGGGCTGAGTTATGTTACGTTTGGTTCCGTTACGTTTTGTTTCGTTACGTTTGGTTAGGTTAGGACCGGATTGCTTTGACTTTTGTGCTGTAAACCACTTTTCGGAGGATTTCTGCTCTCTACTGCGCTCTATTACGTTGCGCTTGGCTATGGGGAGGCCAGCAGTAGTGCCCTCGGCACGTTAGCTTTAGTTCTGTTACGTTCGGTTATTTTACGTTTTGTTTGGTTCGAATAGGGTAGCTCCGACTCTTGTACTGTACACAGCTGAACTGTGGATTTCTGCGCTCTGCGCTTCACTAAAATGTTCTGCTTGGCTCTGTGGAGGGCAGCAATAGATGTCCTTGTACGTTAGGCTGAGTTATGCAACATGAGGTTACGTTTCGTTTGGTTAGGATAGTATAGGATAGCTTAGACTTTAGTGCTATGCACTGCTATTGGATGGACTTCTGCGTTCTACTGTGGTCTAATATATTATCCTTGGCTCTTGGGTATTCAGCAATATTGGCCCCGGCACACTAGGTAAAGATCGGTTACGTTTGGTTAGGTTAGGATACGATGGGTGCGGTATGGATAGCCTTGACCACCGTGCTGTACACAGTTGTTCGGCGGATTTCTGTGCTCCGCTGTTTGCTACTATATTCTGCTTAGCCTTGTGGAGGCCAGCAGAAGCATCCTTGGCACATTAGCTTTAACTGGGTTACGTTCGGTTATGCTAGGTTCTGTTAGGTTAGAATAGAGTAGCTTTTATTTAAGTGCTATACACTGCTGGTATATGGATATCTGTGCTCCACTCCCCTCTAATATGTTCTTCCTGGCCCTGAAGAGGGCAGCAATTGAAGTCTCGTCACGTTAGGTTGAGTTATGTTACATTCGATTACGTTACGTTTGGTTAGGACGGGAGAAGACAGCTTTTACTTCCGTGCCGTATGCTGCTATTCGGTGGATCTCT
>NW_016954256.1:0-932 GCF_001483705.2 Eufriesea mexicana
CCGAACGTAGCCTAACACTACATATCGCGCCGAGACCACGATTGCTGGCCTACTCAGCGCCAAACAGAATATACTACTACAAAGTCGAGCGCAGAAATCCACCGAATTGCAGTGAAGAGCACAAAGGCCGTAGATATCCAAACATAACCTGACACAGCCTGGCCTCACCAAACGAAGCGTAGCTGAACATAACTTCCCGCGACCACTGCTCCTGGCGTGCCCAGGGCCAAGCAGAATGCCGTAGAGCCCAGTAGGTCACAGAATTCCAACGAATGACGGTGTATAGTACGAGAGTAAAGAAATCATAACCAAGCTTTCCAGCCTTACCAAACGAAACGTAATCTAACTCAAGTTGACGTACCGTGTGTGCTATTACTGACCGTCCCATAGCCAAGCAGAACATATCAGAGCACAGCAGAGCGCAGAAATTCACCGAATAGCAGCGTATGGCACAAAAGCCTAAGGTATTCTGTCCTAACATAACCAAACGTAACATAACCAAACGTACCTACAGTCAACCAAACGTGCCGAGACCACTACTGCTGGACACCCCGGAGTCGAGCGAAACTTACCAGAGGACATTAGGGCCCTGGCGTCCATATAATCGCCCTGTATAGGACAAAAGTCATATGCATACTGGCCTAACCCAAGCGAATGTAACATAACCAAACGTAGCTCGCCGCAAAGTGACGTGCCGCGGCCACTATGGCTGGCCTCCCCAGGGCCAAGCGGAATACAGTAGATCGCAGGAATCCAGTGTATAGCACAAAAGTCTAAACAATCACATGCTGACATCACCAAAAGTAACATAGAAAGTAACATAAAGTAACGTAGCGTGGCTCAAGCTAACGTGACGAGACCATTATCATGGCCCCCAGAGCCAATCAGAGCATATCAGAGCACATTAGAACGCAGAAATTCACCGATTAGCA
>NW_016954257.1:0-552 GCF_001483705.2 Eufriesea mexicana
TTATTGACATTTTCGGCTAATATCGTGGTGAGATGACATTCTCGCGTATATAAGTAGGATAGACTCTATTGTCGTGCAATAGGCATTGCAATGCAATAGAATCTTCCTGGAAAATTCAATTTTATTGACAGTTTCGACTATTATCGTGGGGAGCTAACTTTCTTGCATAAATAAGGAGGAGAGATTCTACTAACGTGCTATAGACATTGCAAGGCTATAGAATCGTCCTGGAAAATACAATTTTATTGATATTTTCTACTTATTTCGTGGTGAGCCAGCTTCCTTGCATAGGTAAGGAGGAAAGATCCGTTCGGAGTGCTATAGCCGTTGCAATGCTGCACAATCTGGCTGGAAGATTCAATTATATTTTATTGACATTTTCGACTATTATCGTGCTAAGCTAACAATCTTGCATAAATACGGATGAAAGATTTTATTGGCTTGCTATAGCCATCGCAATGGCACAGAATCTGGCCGGAAAGTACAATATTATTGACATATGAGGCTTATATCGGTGTGAGCTAACTTTCTTGCATAAACATGGAGAAAAGA
>NW_016954258.1:0-10237 GCF_001483705.2 Eufriesea mexicana
ATGGAGCAAAAGTCAAAGCTATCCCGTCCTAGCCTATCCTTACGTAATACAGCAGAACGTAGCCTAGCTTAACCTTACGTGCCGAGACCACCAGTGCAGGATTCCCCAGAGTCAAGCAGGGTATTCTAGAGCACAGTAGAGCGCAGGGAGCCACCAAATAGTAGTTTATAGCAGAGAAGCCAAAGATACGCTAACCTAATTTTACCTAACCTAACCTAACAGAACGTAGCTTAACTCAACATAATGTGTCGATACCACTATTGCTGCCTTTCCCACAGCTACGCTGAACGTAATATAGCACAGTAGAGTGCAGAAATCAGCCGAAAAGCAGTGTATAGCGCAAAAGGCAGACCTACCCCATCCCAAACTATCCAAGCGTAACATATTCAACCTCAACATTATCTAACCTAACGTGTCTAGGCCACCGTTTCTGGCCCCCCAGTGCCAAGCGGAACATACCGGAGCAGAGTAGAGCGCAGAAATCGACAGAATCGCTGTACATAGCAGAAAAGCCGAAGCTTTTCAAACCAAACATAAGCTTACATAACATAGCGAAACGTATTCTATCTCAAATCAAGGTGCCCAGACCGCCATTACTCTCTTCTCCAGAGCCAAGCAGCACATACTAGTGGACAGCGGAGCGCATAAGCCCGCTACACGGCATTCCAGTGTACAGCACAAATGCCGAGGACGCCATAACCAAACACATGCAAGCCTAACCATACCAAACGCAACCTAACACAACTTTACGCACCGCGGCAACTATTTCTCGCTCCACAGAGCAAAGCAGAGCATGCCTGATCACAGTAGCGCGGACAAAACCATAGAATAGCAGTGCGTAGCACAAAAGTTAAAGCTATACCTGCCTAACCAAACCAAACATATATTTGTTCAGCCTAACGTGACGCGTCCACTACTGCTAGCCATCCCAGAGCCAAGCGGAACATATTAGAGGAGAGCAAAGGGCAGAAATCCATAGAATAGCAGTTCATAGCAGAAAAGACGAAGTAACGCGAGCCAAACAATTGCCAACGAAACATAAGCCAACGGAGCCTATCTCAACCTATCTTTGCGAGACTATTACTGGCCACCACAGAACCGAGCAGAGTATAGTAGAGCAGTGTGGAGCGCAGAAATCCTCCGAATGGTGGTGTACGGCACAAAAGTCAAAGATACCCTATCTTTGCCTGACCAAACGTGGCATAGCCAAGCGCATACAAATCCAAACTAACGCGCCGATACTACCATTGCCGGCCTCCCCAGTGCCAAGCAGAACATATCATGGAACAGTAGAGCGCACAGACCCACCGAGTAGCACAGTATTGCACAGAAGTCAGAGCCATCGTAACCAAACCCAGCCTAACTTAACCTGACCGAACGCAACTAAACTCAACCTTACGTGCCGCGACCGCTACTGCCGGCGCCGCAGCGCCAAGCGTAATATGATAGAGCACTGCAGAGCACAGAAGTCCGGAGAATATCTGCTTCGAGCACAGAAGTCGAAGATGCCCTCTTATAAAATAACCAATCGTAATATAACAAAGGCTAACACGGCGTGACCAGTATTGCTGTCCCCCACGATGTCAAGCAGGGCACGCTAGAGAAGGGTGGAACGCAGAAATCCATAGAATCGCAGTGTATAGCAGAAAAGTCCAAGCTATCCAAACCTAACATGGGCCAACATAATATAACCAAACGTATCCTAACACAGCATATTGAGCCAAGACCACTATTACTGTCTTCCCCAGTGCTAGGCAGAACATACTAGAGCACAGTAGACCGCAGAAGTCGACCGCATTCCAGTTTACAGCACAGAAGTCAAAGATATCCTAGCCTAACACAGAAAAGCCTAACATAACCAAACGTAATCTAACAAGACCTAACGCGCCACGGCCACTATTTCTGGAATTTCCAAAGCAAATCAGGGCATACTTGAACACGGTAGTACGCAGAAATCGACTGATTTGCAGTGTGTGGCAGAAATGTCGAAGCTACACTAGCCTAACCTAACCAAACATAGCATAAGCATACGTAACCAAGCTCCACCTAACCGCTCTACACTACTAATACTGACCTTCCCAGAGCAAAGCGAAATATACTAGAGCACAGTAGAGGGTAGATATCCAACGAATAGCAGCGTACAGAACGAAAGTCAGAGCTATCCATACCAAAGACGAACAGACATATCCTAACGAAACGTAATCTAACGAAACCTAACGCGCCGCGACCAGTATTGCTGGCCTCCAAAGAGCCAAGCAGAGCATAATATAGGGGAGCAGAGCGCAGGAATCGATAGAGTCACAGTATATAGCAGAAAAATCGAAGCTATTCAATCCTATCCATGGCGAACATAATCTGTCCAAACGTTGCGTATGCCAACGGAACTTGGCGAGACCACTATTGCTGGCCTCCCCAAAGCCAAGCCGAACATAGTAGAGAATAGTAGATCGCAGAAATCGACCGCCTTACAGTGTACATCGAAAAGTTCAAGGATGTGCTGCCATAACCAGAACAAATCTAACCGAACCAAACGTAACATAACTCTACCTAACGCGCCGCGACCACTGCTTCTGCCATCCTCAGAGCAAGGCTTAGCCAATTATATCACAATGGAGATCTGAAATGCACCGAACAGCAGCGTACAGCACAAAAGCCAAAACGGTCATAGAACAACCTAACCAAACGTAGGCATTATCAAACGTAACCTAACTCCACCTAACTGTACTATACCACTATTGCCGTCCACCCGAGTGACAAGCTGAATACACTACACCACAGTAGACCACAGATATCCGCGGCCTTTCAGTGTATATCACAAAAGTCAAAGGTATCCTAACATAAACTGACCTAACCTAACCCAAACAAACGTTGTCTAATTCATCGTAACGAGACAAGACCGCGATTGCAGTCTTTTCCAGGGCAAAGCTGATCATATCAGATCACATTGGAGCGCCGGAATCCACCGAATAGCAGTGTGTAGCACAATAGTCAAAGTTATCCTATCTTAAGCTATCGAAGCGCAACATATTCAAATGGAGCCTAACCAAACCTAACGGGCAGCGACCACAATAGCTGGTCTCCCCGGAGCCGAGCAGAGTATAGTATAGCATAGTAGAGCACAGAAGTCCACCGAATAACTGTGTGCACCACGAAAGTCGATGCTACCACGTGCCAACACGAGCTAAGATAACCAAGCCAAACTTTGGCTAAGTCAACCTAACGTGCCGAGACCATTATCCCTGGCCTCCCCAGAGCCAAGCACATCGTATTCACGCACAGCAGAGCGCAGATATCCACCAAATAGCAGTGCCCAGTACAATTGTCATAGATATCCTAGCCTAACCAAACCAAACGTAACATAACCAAACGTAACCTAACCCAACCTAACGTGCCTACAACACTATTGATGGCATCCACAGAGCTATCCAGAACATACTAGAGCGCAGTAGAGCGCAGAAATCTGCCGCATTTCAGTGTAATGCGCGAAAGCCTAAGATACCCTTACATAACCTTACCTAACCGAACCTAACCAAACGTAGCCTCACTCAACGTAACGTGATGCCACCACTATCGTTGGTCTCCTCAGAGCCAGGCAAAGCATATTGGAGCACAGTAGAGCGCAGACATTCACTGAATAGCGGCATACGGCACAAAAGTCAAAGCTAACATCTCCTAACCTAACCTAACCCAACCTAACCGAAAGTAACCTAGCTCAACCTGTCGAGCAACGACAGCCTTTGCGGGATTCCCCAGAGTCGAACAGAGTATAGTAGAGCAATGTGGAGCGAGGAAATCCACCGATTAGCAGTGTACAGCGCAAAAGTCAAAGTTATCCCATTCTAACCTAGCAAAACGTAACATAACCAAACGTAAGCTGATCGAAACCAACGTGCCTAGACCACCGTTGCTGGCATTCCCATCTCGATGCATAACATATTTGACGAGAGTAGAGGGCATAAGTCCATCGAACAGCAGTGTATAGGCAGGAAATTCAATGCCTTCCTTGCATGACCCTAACTAACCTAACATAACCAAACGTATCCTGACTTAAGCTAACTTGACGAGACCAGTGTTGCTGACTTCCCCAGAGCCAAGCAGAGCGTATTAGGGCACAGTGGAGCGCAAGGCTCCTCTGAATAGCAGTGCATACCACGAAAACGAAACCTATCCCCTCCTATCCTAGCTAAACGTAACATAAACAAATGTAGCCTAAACCAAATTAACACGCAGAGAACACTATTCCTGGACTGGCCAGGGCCGAGCAGTGTGTAGTGGGGCAACGCAGAGCGTAGAAATGCTGCGAATAGCAGTGTATAGCAGAAAAGTCATAGTTATCATGTCCTAAGCATTCCAAACGCAATGTAACCGAACGTAACCTAACTCAACTTAACGTGCCGAGACCACTATTGCTGGAGACCATAGAGCCAAGCAGAATATGCTAGAGCACAGTACAGCTCAAAGAACCACCTAATAGCAGCGTATAGCATAGAAGTCAAATATGTCCAAACCTAACCTGACAGAACTTAGCCTAATGAAACGTGTAATAACTAAACTTAACGTGCCGAGACCACCATTTCTGGCTTCCACAGTGCCAATCAGAACATATCGGGGAAAAGAAGAGCGCTGAAGGCCAACGGGTAGGAGTGTACATCACAAAAGTCAAAGCCACACTAACCAAACCTATCCCAACGAAGCCTAATCAAACGTAACATAATTCAAACTATTGTAACACGACTACTACTGCTGGACACCGCAGGGTCGTGCAGGGTATAGTAGAGCAATATAGAGTGCTGACATCCACCGAATAGCAGTGTATACCACGAAAGTCAAAATTAACCTATCCTAACCTATCGAAACGTAGCAGAACCAAGCGCAACATAATCCAACCTAACGTGCCCAGACCACAGTTACTGGCCTCCCCAGAGCCAAGCAGGGTGAATTAGAGCATTGTAGAGCGAAGAGATTTACCGAGTAGCAGCGTATGGCACAAAAGTCAAAGCTGCCGCCACCCACCCTAACATAACCCAACATAACCAAACTTAACCTAACTCAATCTGTCGTTCAATAAACACATTTGCTGGCCTCCCCTGAGCCGAGCACAGTATAGCAGAGAAATGTAGAGCGAAGAAGTCCACCGAATAGCAGAGTATAGCGCAAAGGTCAAGTAAACATACCCTAACATAGGAAAACGTAACATAGCCAAGCGTAAGGTAATGGAACGTAACGTGCCTATACCACCATTGTTGGCCTCCTCATCAACAGGCACAACATACGAGAGGAGTGCAGAGGGCAGAAGTCCATCGAATGGCAGTGTACAGGCAGAAAAGTCAATGCTATCCTTACCTAACTCAAATCATCCTAACATATCCAAACGTACCGTGACCGAAACTAACGTGCCGAGACCACTATTGCTGGCCTCCCCAGAGACAAGCGGAGCATATTAAATAGCAGTTGATCGCAGAAGTCCATCGAGTAGGAGGGTATAGCGCAAAAGTCAAATATATTCTAATGTAACCAGACCGAACCTAACGTGTCCAAGCGTGGACCAACTAAACCTAACGTGCCGAGACCATTATTTCTGGCCACGGCAGTACCAAGCGGAACATATTATAGCACGGTAGGGCGCAGAAATACGACGAAAAGCAGTGTGTATGACAAAAGTCGAGGGTAACCTGACCAAACTTACCTATCCTAACCCAACCAGAAAGAAATAACAAAACCTAACTTGCAGCAAGCACTATTGTTGACGCCCCAGGGACAAGCAGAAAATGAAAGAGCACAGTAGAGCCCAGAAGTCCATAGGGTAGCCGTGTTGAGCACAAAAGTCAAAGCTACCCTAACCTAACCTAAGGTAGCCTAACTACACCGAACGTAATCTAACTCTACCAAACGTGCCGCGACCTGTACTGCTGTTCTCCAAAGACCCAAACAGAGCTTAATAGAGGAGAGCAGAGCGCAGAAACCCATAGAACTGCAGTGCAAAGCAGAAGAGTCGAAGCCACCCAAACCTATCCCTAGCTAACCTAACCCAGCCAAACGCAGCATAAATAATCCTATCCTGCCAAGGCCACTATTGATGGCCTCCTCAGAGCCAAGCAGAGCATATTAGAACACAGTAGAGCGCAGAAATCTACCGAAAAGTAGTTTATAGCACACAAGTCAAAGCTATCCTGGCCTAACCTAACCAAACATGACGTAACCAAACGCAACCTAACCCAACCTGACTTGCCTAGACCACAATTGCTAACTTCCACAGCGCCAACCAGAACATAGTAGAAGGCAGCAGAGCGCTGAAATCCGCCGCATTGCAGTGTAAAGCACAGAAGTCAAATATAGCGTAACCTAACCTGACCTAACATAACCTAACGGGCAGCAGCCTAGCTCAACCTGACCTGTCCAGACCACTATCACTGTCCACCCCGGAGTCGAGCAGAGTATGGTAGCACAATGTGGATCGCAGAAATGGACCGCATTTCAGTGTACAGCACAGGAGTCAAAAATATCCCATCCTAACCCAAACAAGCATAACCAAATCGAACGTAGCTTAACTCTATCTAACGCGCCGGGGCCACCGTTTCTGAATTCCACAGTGCAAGGCAGAGCGTGTTATATAACGTCAGAGCCCAGAAATCCACCGAATAGCAGTGTACAGCACAAAAGTGATAGCTGCCCTAGCCTAACTTAATAATTCATAGCATAATCAAGGGTAACCTAACAACAACTAACCGGACAGCACTACTGCTGCTGACGGCCACAGGGCCAAGCAGAATATACTGCAGCACAGTAGATTAGAGGAATCAGCGGCATGGCAGTGTACAGCGAAAGAGTCGAAGACATCCTATCGTAACCTGACGTAACCTAACCCTACCAAACGCAGCCCAACACAGAATAACGTGGCTTAACCAACATTGCTCTATTTTCCAGAGCAAAGCGGAACATATCAAATTACAGTGAAGCGCCGAAATCCACCGAATAGCAGTGTATGCCACAAAAATCGAAGCTATCCTCTCCTAACATAAACAACCGTAACATAACCAAACATATCGTAGCTAATCCCAACGTGCCTACACCACTATTGCTCACCTACCCAGAGCTAGGCAGCGCATATTAGATCACAGTAGAGCGCATGTGTCCAACGAATAGCAATGTATAGCACAAAAGATGATGCCACCCTTTCCTAACCTAACGAAGCGTACCAAAACCATACGTAACATAACTCAAAGTAGCCATTCGCGGCCACTATTGCTGGCCTCACCAGATACGAGCTGAGTATAGTAGTGCACAGTAGAGCGCAGAGCTCCTCCCAATAACAGCGAATAACACGAAAAGCAAAGCTATCCATACCTAACCCAAGATAACGAAGCATAACCGAGTGTAGCCTAACTTAACCTAGCGTGGCGAGACCATTATTGCTGGCCTCCCCAGAGACAAGCCGAAGATAATACAACACAGTAGAGCGCAGAAATCCACCAAGCATCAGTTTATACCACGAAAGTCAAAGCTATCCGAACCTAACCTAAACTAACATAACCTTACCAAACGTAGCCTGGCTCAAGCTAACGTTCCGAGACAACTACTACTGGCGTCCCCAGACCCGAACAGAGCATATTGGAGCTCAGTAGAGCGCAGATACCTCCGAAAAGCAGTGCATAACACAAAAGACAATGCCATCCTTACCAAACGTAGCCAAACGCAACCTGACCGAACGTAACCTATCTCAACCTGTCGTGCCGCGACCGCTATTGCTGGCCTCTCCAGAGTCGAGCAGAGTATAGTAGACCACAGCAGAGCGCAGAAAACTTCCGAACAGCATTTTGTAGTACAAAAGTCAAAGTTATCCTATGCCAACCTCTCGAAACATAACCTAACCAAACGTAGCCTAACCCAAACTAACTTGGCGAGAATGCTATTACTGTCCTCCCCAGAACCGAGCTGAGTATATCAGAGCAATGTAGAGTAACGAAATCCGCCGAAAAGCAGTGTATACCACGGAAGTCAATTCTAGCCAAACCAAGCCCGACATAACGTAACGCAACCGATCTTGCCGACAGCACAATTTCTGGCCTACTCAGAGCAAACAGAACACATCAGAGCACAGTATTTCGCAGAAATCCACCAAATAGCGGCGTACAGAGCAGAAGTCAAAGATACAATAACCTAACATCCCGTAACCTAACCATATGTAGACTAACTGTACTTAACGCGCCGGGTCCACAGCTGCAGGCCTCGCCTCGCCATCGCCAGAGCATATTAAAGAAGACGAGACCTCCGATATCCATGGGATAGCAGGGTATAGCAGAAAAGGCAAAGCTACCCGTACTTGACACAAACAAACATAACATAACCGAACGTAGACTCTCTGAACCCATCGTGCCAAGGCCATTACTACTGGCCTCCACAGAGCCGAACAAAGTATAGCAGAGAAATGTAGAGCGTAGAAATCCACCGAATATCGGTGTATGGCGCAAGACTCAAAGCTACGCTATCCTAACCTAACCAAACGTAACGTAAGCAAACGTAGCCTAACTCAACGTGACGAGCCGAGACTAGAATTGGCGGACCCCCAGGGCCAAGCAGACAATATTAAGGCAATGTAGAGTGCTGATATTCTAAGAAAATCAGTGCACAGCGCAAAAGACGTAGCTATGGCTTCCTGACGTAGCCAATCGTAATATTACCAAACGTAACTTTGCACAAACTATCGAGCCGCGAGCACTATTGTTGGCCTCCGCACAACCAAGCAGAACACACTAGTGGAAAGTAGAATGCAGAAATCCGTAGGATCGTAGTGTATATCAGAAAAGTCAAAGCTACCCAATCCAAAACCAAACCAACAGATCACAGCCAAACATAGCCTAATTCAACCTAACGTGCCGAGGCCGCTATTGCTGCCCTTCCCAGAGCAAAGCAGGATATACCAGAGCACAGGCGATGGCAGAAATCCACCGAAAGCAATGTAAAGCAATATGGTTAAAGCTACCCTAACCAAGCATAGGTTAATCCAACCCAACGGAACGTAACCTGACACAACCTAACGTGCCGCGAGCACTATTGGTGGCCTCAACAGAGCCAAGAAGAAAACGTTAGTGGAGAGTAGAAGGCAGAAATTCGTATAATCGTCGTGTATGTCAGGAAATTCATAGTTACCCATACCTAACCCAAACAAACAGAACAAATACCAACATAGCCTAACTCAAACTCTCGTGCCGAGACCCCTATTATTGCCCTCACCAGAGCCAAGCAGGACATGCAAGAACACAGCAAAACGCAGAAGTCTTCCGAATATCAATGCACATTACAAAGGTAAAAGCTACGATTACCAAACTTACCCTAACCCAACAAAACCGTACGTCACCTGTCTCAACATAACGTGCAGAGACAGCTACTGCTGGCCTTGCTGTACATGTAATAGCACTGTAGGGCGCAGAAATCGACCTAGCAGCAGACTATAGCGCTAAAGTCGAACCTATCCTCCCCTAACATAACCACACGTAACATAACCAAACGTAACCTAACCCAAGCTATCGTGCCGCGACTAGTATTGCTTGCCTTCCCAGAGCCAAGTTGAAGATATTCGGGCACCGTAGGGCGTAGAATTTCACCTATTAGCAGACTATATCACTGAAGTCAATGCTATCCTCTCCTAACCTAACCAATCCTAACACAACCAATCGTAACCTAACTAAACCTATCGTGCGGCCACTACTACGGCTGGCCGCCCCAGAGAAATGCAGGGCACATTAATGGAGTGTATAACGCAGAAATCCGTAGAATCGCACTGTATATCAGTAAAGTCAAACCTACCCAAACCTAACCCAAATAAACAGAGTATAGCCAAACATAGGCTAACACAACATGACGTGCCAAGACCGCTATTGCTGCCCCCCTCAGACACAAGCAGGACATACTAGAGCATAGTAGAAGGCAGGAGTGAACCGAATGTCCGTGCGAAGCACAAAGGTAAAAGCTATGCTATCCAAACCTAGCCCAACGCAGCACAACCGAACATAACATTACACGATACAATATGCCGCGACTACCATTGCTCGCCTCCCCAGAGCCAAGCAGGGCGCATTAGTGGACAGTAGAACGCAGAAATCCGTAGAATCGCACTCTTTATCAGAAAAGTCATAGCTACCGAAACGCAAACCAAACCAACGGAGCATAACCAAGCATTGCTTAACTCCAACTATCGTCCCGAGGCCGCCATTGCTGCCCTCCCCTGAGCCAAGCTGGA
>NW_016954259.1:0-208 GCF_001483705.2 Eufriesea mexicana
CAGCATTGCAATGGCTATAGCACGCCAATATATTCTCTCCTCATTATTTATGCAAGAAAGTTACCTCACCACAATATAAGTCGAAAATGTCAATAACGTTGCATTTTCGAGGCAGATTCTATAGCATTGTAATGGGTATAGCGTGCCAATAGAATCTTTCCTCCTTATTTATGCAGGGATGTCAGCTCACCACGATATTAGACGAAAA
>NW_016954259.1:289-521 GCF_001483705.2 Eufriesea mexicana
ATCTTTCCTCCTTATTTATGCAAGGACGTCAGCTCACGACGATATTGGACGAAAATGTCAATAAAACTACATTTTCCAGCCAGATTCTGCAGCATTGCAATGGCGATAGCACCCCAATAGTACCTTTCCTCCTTATTTACACAAGAAAGTTTGCTCACCACGATATTTTTCGAAAATGTCAATAACATTGAATATTCCAGGCAGATTCTTTAGCACTGCAATGGCTATAGCA
>NW_016954260.1:0-547 GCF_001483705.2 Eufriesea mexicana
AAATTATTTCTTACATTCCTTTTCTATTAATATACAGGTATTCTTTCATTAATTTAATATGATCATAAAATATATTTGTTGGGTATTCCAGAATGTACGCGCCGATTTTTAGTAGGTGGTGTAAGGATAAGTCTGAATATATCAGAACGATTGAAAACAAACGACATGCATACATATCGTAAAAGACAGTACTTCAGCTATATTAGGAAAAAAATTTGAAAAAAAGAAAAAAACAAGACTGCACTGTTAATGGCGAAGGTGCTATAGCTGAAAGAACTGTGTGGAAGTGGTTTGCTAAATTTAAAGCTGGTGATTTCAACCTTAAAGATCAACAACGCCCGGGTTGACCCTGCACTACAGATGAAGATCAAATTAAAAATTCTTGTATACTTTGCGTAAGAAAAGATTATTTTCATCTAAACGACGGCTAACTGTCCTGCTATGAATGTTTTACAGACCCATTTGGTTTTTAATTTCAGAAGCGGTGTAAAATGGACTCGACTTCGAGAGCTTTGCAATTCAACGATCTAGATCTTCAGTTGTTTTT
>NW_016954261.1:0-853 GCF_001483705.2 Eufriesea mexicana
AAGTCTAACGTTCCCTGACCTAACCTGACGAAGCCTAAGCTATCCAAACGAAGTTTAACTCAATGTAACGTGACGTGCCCAGGATTGCTGGCCCACCAAACCCGAGCAGGACATGTTAGATCATAGTAGAAGGCAGAAATCCACCGAATAGCAGTGTATAGCACCGAAGTCAAAGCCACAGTGTCCTGACCTAGCCAAACGTATCATGAACATACTTAGACATATCCAACCAAACGCGCCGAGACCACAGATACTCTCCTCCCCAGAGCCAACCAGAATATGCTAGAGCTCAGTAGAGCGCAGAAATCCGCCGCATCGCAGTGTATAGCACAAAAGTCAAAGCGACCCTATCGTAACATCCCAAACGTAACACAACCTAACGTAGCATAGTTCAATCTGTAGTGCCGAGACCACTATTGCTGGCCTACTCAGGGCTAAGCATGACATAGTGCAGCACAGTACAGCGCAGTTATACTCCGAATAGCAGTGTATAGCACTAAAATCTAGGTTAACCTGACCGAGCATAACCGTTCCCGACCAAACCAAACATAACCCAAAACAACATAATGTTATGCGACTACTATTGCTGCCCTCCACGGACCCAAGCAGGAAATATTAGGACAAAGTAGAGCGCAGAAATCCGCGGATGGGCGTGTAAAGCACAAATGTCTAAACTATCCTATCCTAACCCCCGAAACGTAAAACATCCGAACGAAGCGTCGCTCAACCCAGCGTGCCGATACTACAATTACTGGAGTACACAGAGGCAAGCAGAAAATAATACAGCACATCAGAGCCCAGAAATCCACCGCAATGCACTATAAAGCACAAAGCTCAAGCACATCCTGACCTA
>NW_016954262.1:0-368 GCF_001483705.2 Eufriesea mexicana
ATAGTAGTGCCGGCACGTTATGTTGATTTAGGCTACGTTCGGTTGGGATAGGTTATGGCAGGTAAGGTTAGGATAGCTTTCACTTTTGTGCTGTAAACTGCAATTCCGGGGACTTCAGCGCTCTACTGTAAACTAACGTTCCCTGCTTTGATATGGGAATGCTTTAAATACTGGCCGCGGTACGTTAGTATGTGTTAAGTTACGTTTGGTTTGGTTAGGCTTGTTTGGGTTATGCTAGGATGCCTTTGACTTTCGTGCTACACACTGCCATTCTATACGTTTTGGTTATGCTAGGATGCCTTTGTCTTTCGTGCTACACACTGCCATTCTATGGACCTCTAAGCTCTACCCTCCTCTAGTATGCCCCG
>NW_016954263.1:0-277 GCF_001483705.2 Eufriesea mexicana
GATTCCGTGGATCTCTGCGCTCTACTGTGCTATAATATATTCTGGTTGACCCCGTGTGATCCAGGAATGGTGGTCACACCACGTTATGTACAGTTAGGCTTCGTTTGGTTGGGTTACGGTGGTTTGTGCTAGGGGCGTATATCTCTGACTCTGCTGCTATACACCTCGATTCTATGGCTTTCTGAACACCATCCGCTCTAGTACGATCTGCTTTACTTTGAGGAGGCCAGCAATAGTGGTTGCGTCACGTTAGTTTGATTTATATTACGTTCGGGTA
>NW_016954264.1:0-929 GCF_001483705.2 Eufriesea mexicana
CGGAGTATAATAGAGCAATGTAGATCGCAGAAATCCACCGAACGGCAGTGTATAGCACGAACGACTAAGCTATCCTGCCTTAACGAAACCAAACATAATATAATCAATCGTACCATAACTACACCAATCGTGCCGAGATCACTATTGCTGGAATCCCCAAAGCTAAGCAAAATGTAATAGAGCACACAAGAGCTCAGAGAGGCACCAAATAGCTGCGTATAGCGCACGAGTCAAATATGCCATAACATAACCCAGCCTAACAAAACCCAACCAAACGTGGACAAACTAAACCTGACGAGCAGAGACCACTACCTCTGGCCCGCCAGTGACAAGCAGAACATTCTAGAGCACAGCAGCGCGCAGAAACCCACAAAATAGAAGCGTATAGCACAAAAGTCAATGCCACCATAACCAAACCTAACCCAACCTAGCCTATCCAAACGTGATATAACTCAACTTATCGTGTCGCGACCGCTATTGCTGGCAACCCCAGGGTCGAGCAGATTATAGAAGGGCAATGTAGTGTGCAGAAATCCACCGAATAGTGGTGCATAGCGCAAAAGTCGAAGTTATCCTGTACTAACCTAACCAAACGTAACATAACCAAGAACAACATAATACAACGTAACGTGCCTAGATCACTGTTTCTGGACTCCCCAGTTCCTAGCGGAACATAGCGAGCAGATAAGATCGCAGAAGTCCAACGAATGGCAGCGTATACCACGAAAGTCGAAGCCATCCTGACGTACACTAACCCAACCTAACCTGACCAAGCGCAACATATCTCAAACTTTCGTGCCACGACCACTGTATCCACGACCACTGTTGCTTGCCACCCCAGAGTGGAACAGAGTACAGTAGAGCATAGTGGAGCGCAGGATTCCACCGATTAACACTGTACAGCTCAAAAGACAAAGCTATGCTGTCTT
>NW_016954265.1:0-484 GCF_001483705.2 Eufriesea mexicana
TACATCCATACATACATTCTTACATACATCCATGCATACATCCATACATACATCCATAAAAACATCCATAATTACATCCGTTCTACCGTCCATCCACCCAACCATTCATCCACCCACATATCCATATATCCATGCATCCGTACATCCATACATGCGTAAATCAATACATCCATGCATGCATACGTACATACATACATAAATCAAATTCATCCATAGATTCAAACATCCATACATACATACATACATACATACATATATAAATCCATAGATACATTCATCCGTTCATTCGTCCATCCGTACCTCAAAAATCCATCCAAACTTCCCAACATCCATACAGCCATCTATCCATACATACATCCACACAAACGTCCATACTTCCATACATCCATCCATCCAAACATCAACCCATCCATACATCCACCGATCCTTACAACCTTCCAACCATACATCCATCCAACAATCCATCCATCCTTCCATGCATGCA
>NW_016954266.1:0-852 GCF_001483705.2 Eufriesea mexicana
AGTGTCAGCAGAGTCATTTTAATTTAATTCGCTCCAAGTTAGATTAGGCTACCTTTGATACAGGTAGCACCAGTAGGTTGCGTCACTAGGGCGCATGTCGGGTCTCGATGCGTAGCCACCTCCTCGTGGTGAGACCTGGTAAAATAGCACCAGTAGGTTGCGTCACTAGGGCGCATGTCGGGTCTCGATGCATAGCCACCTCCTCGTGGTGAGACCTGGTAATTGGTACCGTTTTCCAAAGAATACTTTTTGGAAAACGATACCAAGCAAAGAGCTACGCATAAAGTTTAAGATATTTCCTATCTTTTCTAAATTTTCGATGTTTCAGTTAAACATTTGACGATTTTTCTGGCTGCGAGAGGTAAGTGGACGGAATTCGTAGCAATGATATCATTCAAATATAGATATAGTTCATAAAAATGTATAAATAATCCAATTTCTTATTAATAACAAATTGTTCATAGCGTAAATTTACAATACGAATGGAAAAATTACTAAATTATATGCTATTACTAGTATATATAACGTATTTGCGTGAAAATGTATCGATAATTAGCAAAAAGTTAATAAATTACTACGTTTATTGTTAATAACAAATATTTTGCAAGATATTAACAATAAAAGTAAAAAAGTTAATAAATTATTGGCTGCTACTTAAACAAACAACGTATTTGTGATGAAATGTATTCGTAACCTACAAAAAGCTAATAAATCAATAAATTTATTGTCAATATCAAATTAAAGTTGTTGATAACAAATAGTTTGTAACGCATATCAACGATAAAAGTCAAAAAAGTTAATAAATTATTAACTACTACTTAAATAAACAACGTATTTGGGTTAAAATGTATT
>NW_016954267.1:0-207 GCF_001483705.2 Eufriesea mexicana
GCAAGTAGATGGCTGTACTTGCCATTGGATTGAAGGCTTTATGCCATCTATTCACAATGCTATCACAGGTTATAGATTTTCAATAGACCTATTCGCTGGCAAGTAGATGGCTGTACTTGCCATTGGATTGAAGGCGTTAGGAGATCTAATCAACAAGCTATGACAGCTTATAGATTTTGAATAGACTTATTCTCTGGCAAGTAGATG
>NW_016954267.1:238-464 GCF_001483705.2 Eufriesea mexicana
GCGTTAGGCGACCTGTACACCAAGCTATAACAGATTATGGATTTTGAAAAAACATATTCTCTGGCAAGCAGATGGCCGAACTTGCCATGGGATTGAAGGCGTTAAGCGATCTTTTCACCTAGCTAAGGCAGCTTAGGTGTTTTGAATAGACTTATTCTCTGGTATGTAGATGGCTATACCTGCCTTTGGTTGAAGGCGTTAGGCGACCTCTTCACCAAGCTATAAC
>NW_016954268.1:0-209 GCF_001483705.2 Eufriesea mexicana
AAGTCAGAGCTTGCCTCGCCGAACCTAGCCAAAGGTAACAAAAGCACACGTAACTTAACCCAACCTGACGCGCCACGACCGCTGCTGCTGGCATCACGAGAGCTAAGCAGATTATAGCAGAGCAATGCAGAGCGCCGTAATCGTCCGAACAGCAGTGTACGGCGCAAAAGTCGAAGCCATCCGCACCAAACAAATCCAAACCTGACCTA
>NW_016954269.1:0-1200 GCF_001483705.2 Eufriesea mexicana
TTTTCTGAACATGACTGTTGTTGGAATGCATTTTATCACGTGAACTGCCTCGCCGGCTGGGATAGCGATGTATCCAGACTCCTTCATGATAGCCAAGGCCACTTCGTCTTGCGCTGGTTGAGCTAGGGCGTTTCTGACTGCCTGGGCTTGCAGTTGACATCGCGCGTCCAGTATGTTCTTGTATAGTTTGAAAATTTGGCCGTGTATGTCTTTCTATATATATGAATTTAGAGTTACGTAAGTGAAAATGTCTAAGTTGTTGGTGGCTGGTCTGTTACATTTTTGAGAAAGGCTGCTTCGCGCTTCTGAGATGTAGAGTTTAGGGTGCTCCGTTTTGATGAGTTGGTACCTGCAAAATGATGTCAACCTGCAAAATGATGTCTCTTTCGTTCGGGCCAACGCGAATGGTATCTCCTTAGTGGTAACTGTGTATATGGTGAGATGGCCAGGTGAGGTGATTACTGATGCCTTCCCTTCGTATAAGACGTTGTAGCTGCTAAAACTGCACTGATCTTCCGGGGCTGGGCTCTAGAAGGAGTGCCCGTTTTCGGGGTCCAAACAACTTCCTCGGTGGAGGTCGCAGCGCTGACGCGATCGTAAGATGACCTCGTTTTTCCGGAGGTTTACGTCGGCGAAGTAGTTCTGAATTGAAATTTTTATGAGCGCCTGGATCACCACGTTGGTCCAGGTACCGTAGGGATCGCTGTACGTGGTTCCACTACAGGCTCCGTCGTATTTTAGGCTTCCGGCTATGGTTATACCGCGAGTGGTTGTGGAGTTTGGTCGAATTCCGGTCAGGATCGCTGTTGGTGTCAGGTTTAATATTCCCGAGTTCGTTAGGATCTGGCAGGTACCCCGGGTTGTTCTAAAGAGGGTACTGTTCACGTCCATTTTTCACTACGGATGTGTGTGAATACATTCCACAGTGGTAGATGGTGCGGTCCACTTCCACCTTGCGCTATGTTAATTCGTTGTTGCTGAATTGGGCCAGTTGCAGCAGCTGTATTCGCTTCTCAGTGGTGTTAGTAGTTTCCGGGGACGTTTCGCACGGGGGCTCGTCGATGACGGAGAAGACGGTGGTATTGAGTGTCTGGCCTCCGCAATCGTATCCGATGAGGGCTTCAGTGGTGGCTGTGACGATGACAAGATGATCACGAGGGCTGGATCCATCGTTGCACGTGTGGGGTGGGGTTGGGGTCT
>NW_016954270.1:0-515 GCF_001483705.2 Eufriesea mexicana
GGCGTGCTGTAGCAATTGCAATGCTTTAGAATGTGGCTGAAAATCTCAATTATATTGACATTTTCGACTAATATCGTAGTGAGCCAACTTTCTTGCGTAAATAAGGAGGAAAGATTCAATTCACTTGCTATAGCCGTCGCAATGCTATAGAATCTGGCTGGAAAGTTCAATTTTATATACATTTTCGACTAATATCGTGATGAGCTAGCTTCCTGTCATAAGTATGCAGGACAGGTCCTTTTGGCGTGCTGTAGCCATTGGAATGATGTAGAATGTGGCCGGAAAATTCAATTTTTTGACATTTTCGAGATATACCGTGGTGAGTTAACATTCTTGCATAAATAAGGAGGAAAGATTCTATTGGCGTGCTATAGGCATTGCAATGCTATAGAATCTGAATGGAAAATACAATTTTATTGACATTTTCGACTAAGATATCGTTGTGAGCTCACTTCCTTGCATAAGTAAGGGGGAAAGATGCTTTCTGAGTGCTATAGCCATTGCAATGATATAGA
>NW_016954270.1:719-942 GCF_001483705.2 Eufriesea mexicana
AGGAGGGTAGATTCTACTGGCGTGCTATAGCCGTCGCAATGATAGAGAATCTGGCTGGAAAGTCCAATTTTATTGACATTTTCGACTAATCTCGTGGTGAGATAACTTTCTTGCAGAAATAAGGAGGAAATATACTGTTGGCGTGCTAAAGGCATTACAGTGCTACAGAATCTTACTGGAAAATTCAATTTTATTGATATTTTCGGATAATGCCGCGGTGAGC
>NW_016954271.1:0-540 GCF_001483705.2 Eufriesea mexicana
ATTAATGTAACGTAACCAAACGTAGCCTAATTCAACCTAGCCTCCGAGACTATTATTGCTTGCGTCTCCAGTGCCAAACAGAGCATATTTGAGTACGGTAGAGCGCAGAGATCCACCCAGTAGCAGCGTACATCACAAAAGTCGAAGCTACACTCTCCTAACCTGGTCAATCGTAACATAGTCAAACGTAACGTAACACAGACTGCGGTGACACGACCACTATTGCTGGCCTCACGAGAGCCAAGCAGAGTATATCAGAGCAACGTAGGACGCTGAAATAGACAGAGTAGCAATGTATACCACAAAAGTCAAAGCTATCCCTATCAAACATAACCAATCCTAGACTAACCAAACGTAGCATAACTCAAACTAATTCGCCAATACAACTGTTCCTGGCGTCCCCAGACGCAAGCAGATCGTGGGAGCGCACTG
Organism: Eufriesea mexicana; assembly: GCF_001483705.2. NCBI lineage: Eukaryota > Metazoa > Arthropoda > Insecta > Hymenoptera > Apidae > Eufriesea > Eufriesea mexicana. Next base: position 433 of record NW_016954271.1, read on the forward strand.
TACGGCGCAGAAGTCCTTAGAATACCAGGGTGTAGCACAGAAGTCGGAGCTATCCTAACCTAACACAATGTAACCTGACCAAACCACACGTATTCTAACTTAACATAA
>NW_016954272.1:0-551 GCF_001483705.2 Eufriesea mexicana
TTTTTCGGCGGACGTCTGCGATCTACCGTGCTATAATATTTTCAGCTTAGCTCTGGAAAGGCCTGCAATAATGGTCTCGGCATATTACGTGGAGTCACGTTACGCTCGGTTAGGTTGGTTTAGGGTAGTTTGGTCAGGATATCTTTAACGTTTGCGCTGTACACTACTATTCGCTGGATTTCTGCGCTCTGGCGTGCTCTAGTAGGTCCAGCTTGTCTCTGGGCAGGGAAAAAGTGGCGGTCTCGGCGCGTTGTTTTGAGTTATGTTACGTTTGGGTATGTTACGGTTGGTTAGGCTTGGAGAAGATAGCTTGGACTATAGTGCTATTGTCTGCGGCTTGGTGGATTTCTGCTCCATACAGTGCATTAATATTCTCAGCTTGGCTCTGGCAAGGCAAGTAAGGGTGGCCTCGGCACGTAATGATGAGTCACGCTACGTGCGGCTAGGTAAGGTTAGGTTACGTTTAGTAAGGATAGCTTTAACTTTAGTGCTGTACATTTCTCTTCTGTGGATTCCCGCGCCCTGCTGTGCTCTCGCATATCCAGCTTGTC
>NW_016954273.1:0-2198 GCF_001483705.2 Eufriesea mexicana
CTATAGACATTGCAATGCTATAGAATCGGCCTGGAAAATTCAATTTTATTGTCATTTTCGACTCATATCGTGGTGAGATAGCTTCCTTGCATAAGTGAGGAAGAAAGATGCTTTTGGAGTGCTATTGAGATTGCAAAGGCGTAGAATCTGGCTGGAAATTTCAATTTTATTGGCATTTTCGACTATTATTGTGGTGAGATATCTTTCTTGCCTAAATAAGCACGGTAGATTCCATTGGCGTGCTGTAGACATTGCAGTGATATAGAGTGTGGCTTGAAAATTCAGTTTTATTGACATTTTCGGCTAATATCGTGGTGAGATAACATTCTCGCTGATATAAGAAGCATAGATCCTATTGGCGTGCTATAGGCATTCCGATGCAATAGAATCTTCCTGGAAAGTTCAATTTTATTGACATGTTCGACTTGTTTCGTGGTGAGCTAACTTCCTAGCATAGGCAAAGAGGAAAGGTCCGTTCGGAGTGCTATTGCCATTGTAATGCTGCAGAATCTGGCTGGAAAATTCAATTTTATTGACATTTTCGACTATTATCGTGGGGAGCTACCTTTCTTGCATAAATAAGCAGGGTAGATTCTATTGGCGTGCTGTAGATATTGCATTCATATAGAGTGTGGTTGCCAAATTCAATTTTATTGACATTATCGGCTAATATCGTGGTGAGATACATTCTCGCATATATAAGAAGCATAGATTCTATTGGCTTGCTATAGGCATTCCAATGCAATAGAATCTTCCTGGAAAATTCAATTTTTTTGACATTTTCGAATGATACTGTGGATTCTGCCTTTCTCGCATAAATAAGGAGGAAAGATTATATTGGCGTGCTATAGCCATTTCAATACTATAGAATCTGGCTGGAAAGTTCAATATTATTGTCAGTTTGGACTATTATCGTGGTGAGCTATCTTTCTTGCCTAAATAGGCAGGGTTGATGATATTGGCGTGCTATAGACATTGCAATGCAATAGAATCTTCCTGGAAAATTCAATTTTTTTGACATTTTCGAATGATACTGTGGTTTCTGCCTTTCTCGCATAAATAAGGAGGAAAGATTATATTGGCGTGCTATAGGCTTCGCAATGCTATAGAATCTTGCTCGAAAGTTCAGTATTATTGACAGTTTCGACTATTATCGTGGTGAGATATCTTTCTTGTCTAAATAAGCAGGGTAGATTCTATTGGCGTGCTGCAGACATTGCAATGATGTAGATTGTGGCTGCAAAATTCAATTTTATTGACATTTTCGGCTAATATCGTGGTGAGATAACATTCTCGCAGATATAAGATGCATAGATCCTATTGGCGTGCTATAGGCATTCCGATGCAATAGAATCTTCCTGGAAAATTCAATTTTATTGACATCTTCGACTTGTTTCGTGGTGAGCTAACTTCCTTGCATAGGCATAGAGGAAAGGTCCGTTCGGAGTGCTATTGCCATTGCAATGCTGCAGAATCTGGCTGGAAAATACAATTTTATTGACATTTTCGCCTATTATCGTGGTGAGCTATACTTTCTTGCATAAATAAGCAAGGTAGATTCTATTGGCGTGCTGTTCACATTGCAATGATATAGAGTGTGGTTGGAGAAGTTAATTTTATTTACATTTTCGGCTAATATCGTGGTGAGATAACATTCTCGCATATATAAGAAGCATAGATTCTATTGGCTTGCTATAGGCATTCCAATGCAATAGAATCTTCCCGGAAAATTCAATTTTATTGACATCTTCCGCTAATATTGTGGTGAGCTGCCTTTCTTGCATATATAAGGAGGAAAGATTCTATTGGCGTGCTATAGCCATTTCAATACTATAGAATCTGGCTGGAATGTTCAATATTATTGTCAGTTTCGACTATTATCGTGGTGAGCTATCTTTCTTGCCTAAATATGCAGGGTTGATGATATTGGCGTGCTATAGACATTGCAATGCAATAGAATCTTCCTGGAAAATTCATTTTTTTTGACATTTTCGAATAATATTGTGGTTTCTGCCTTTCTCGCATAAATAAGGAGGAGAGATTATATTGGCGTGCTATAGGCTTCGCAATGCTATAGAATCTTGCTGGAAAGTTCAGTATTATTTACAGTTTCGACTATTATCGTGGTGAGATACCTTTCTTGTCTAAATAAGCAGGGTAGATTCTATTGGCGTGCTGCAGACATTGCAATGATGTAG
>NW_016954274.1:0-958 GCF_001483705.2 Eufriesea mexicana
ACACACTGCTATACATTGAATTCCTGCGCTTGCACCTACGCCGCTATTGCTGCCCTTTCCAGAGCTAAGCCGAATATACCAGAGCACAGTAGGTCACTGAAGTGCGTGGCGTTGCATTCAAAAGCACAACGGTCAAGGAAAGCCTAACCTAGCCTGACCAAACCTAACCTTAACGAACGTAGCCTAACTCAGAATAGGGTGCCGAGACAACTGTAGCTGCCTTTCCCAGAGCAAAGTTGAACATACCAGACCACACGGGATCGCAGGAATCCATCGAATAGCGGTGTGTATCGTAAAGGTCAAATCCATCGTCCCCTAACCTAACCAATCGTAACGTAACCAAACGTAGCATAACTCATCCTGTCGCGCAGCGGCCACATTTGCTGGCCTCCCCAGAGTCGAGCAGTGCATAGTAGAGCAATGTAGGGCGAAGGAATCCACCGAATAGCAGCGTACCTCGCAAAAGTCAAGGTTATCATGTCCTAACCTAACCATAGTCAAGGTTATCATGTCATAACCTAACCAAACATAACATAACCGAACGGAACATAATTAATCCTAAGGTGCCTAACCCACTATTGCTGACGTCCCCAGAGCCATACAGAATATACTGGAGCACAATAGAGCGCAGAACTCCGCCGCATTGGAGTGTAAAGCAGAAAAGTAAAATAAATCCTAACATAACCTGATCTAACCTAACGTAATCAAACGTAACCAATACCAACCTAACGTGCCTAGCCAACAATTACTGGGCTCCCCATCGCCAAGCAGTGCGTATTATTGGAGACTAGAGCGAGGAGATCCATAGAATGAGGAGCGAGGAGATCCATAGAATGGCAGTGTGTAGCTCGAAAGTAGGAGATATCCCGACCTAACCCACACAAACTTAACGTAGACCAACACAGCCTAACGCTCCGCGGGGACTATTTCTGGAATTCCCAGAGTAAAGCAGTGAGTA
>NW_016954275.1:0-893 GCF_001483705.2 Eufriesea mexicana
CGTCTATGGGGAGGCGAGTAACGGTGGTCTCGGCTCGATCGGCTGAGTTAAGCTAGGTTTGGTTGCGTTACGCAGGTTTGGGTTAGGTATGGGTAGCTTCGACTTTCGCGGTGCACACTGCTATTTGGAGGATTTCTGCGCTCTGCTGTGATCTACTCTAATCTACCCGAACCTAGGGAGGACAGTAATAGTGGTCTCGACACGTTAGGTTGAGTTAGGCTACGTTTGCTTAGGTTATGTTGGTCTGGGCTAGGTATGGGTAACTATGACTTAAGTGATATACGCTGTTTTTCAGTGTATTTCAGCGCTCTGCTGTGTCCTAGTTTGTCCTAGATGGTTCTGGGCAGGCCAGTAATAGTGGCCTGTGCACGTTAGTTTGAGATTTATTAGGCATTTTATGTTACGTTTGTCTAAGTTAGGACAGGGTAGCTTTGACTTCTGTGCTACACACCGCTACTGGGTTGATTCCTGCGTTATAAATTTCTCTCGTATGGTCTACTTGGCTCTGTGGATGCCAGCAATAGTAGCCTCGGCACCGCCTGTTGAGTTAGGCTACGTTCGTTTATGTTAATTTAGAACATGTTAGGTTAGTATATCCACCACTCTTGTGATATACACTGCAATGCGGTGTATTACTGCGCTTTACTGTGCTCTAGCATATTCCGCCTGGCTCTGGGGAGGGCAGTAATTGTGGTCTCGGCACGTTAGGATGAGTCATGTTACGCTTGTTTGCACTATGTTTGGTCAAGTTTGGAATTATAGCTTTGACTTTTGTGCTATGCTTTGACTTTTGTGCTACGCAATGCTGTATGGTCAATTTCTGCGCTCTTCTGTGCTTTCATGTGTTCTGCTTGGCTCCGGGGAGCCCAGCAATGGAGGTCTCCGCACGTTAT
>NW_016954276.1:0-634 GCF_001483705.2 Eufriesea mexicana
TACGTTTGGCTGTGCTACGTTTGATTAGGTTTGTGTAGAATGGCTTTTTCTTTTGCGATATGCGCCACTGTACGGCGGACTACTGCGCGCTGCTCTGCTCTAATGCATTCTGCTTGGCTCCATGCATTGCAGCAATAGTGGTCTAGCGCGCTGCTCTGCTGTAATGCATTCTGCTTGGCTCCATGCATTGCAGCAATAGTGGTCTCAGCACGTTAGGGTGTCTTAAGTCGCGTATGTTTACGCTACCTTAGTTACGGTTAGGACGATATAGCTCTCGCTCTTGTGCTATACACTGATTTTCTGTCTGTTTCCGTGATCTACTGTTGGCTGATATGCTCAACTTTGCTCTGCGGATGCCAGAAATGGTTAGGTTGAGTTAGATTACGTTCGTTTAGGTTAGGTTCGGCCCGGTTAGGCTAGAATAGCTTCGACTTTTGCGCTATACACTGCTATTCGGTAGATTTCTGAGCTCTACTGTGCTGTGGCATGTTCCGCTTGGCATTCGGGAGGCCAGAAACAGTTGTGTAAGCACGTTAGGTTAGATTATGTTGCGCTTGGTTATGTTACGTTTGATTGGGTTAGAACTGGATAAGTTTTACATTTGCGCTATGCATTGCTATTCGGCAGATTTCTG
>NW_016954277.1:0-693 GCF_001483705.2 Eufriesea mexicana
CCATTCTGTCCTCAAATTTCCAAACTTGCCATATTCAAACGTAGTCTAACCAAACACGACGCACCGAGAATACAATTTCTGGCCTCCCAGAGCCAAGCAGAGCACTTTAGAGGAGAGCAGAGCGAAAAGGACCATAGAATGGCAGTGTATATCACGAAAACCAAAGACATCCTAACCTAAACCAAACAGACCTTACCATACCACATATAAACTAACTCAACCTAACGCGCCACGGCCACCATTTCTGGAAATCCCAGATCAAAGCAGAGTATATTAGATGGCAGTAGAGCGCAGAAATCCGCAGAATAGCAGTGTATGGTACAAAGGCCGGAGCTGTCCTATCCTAACCTAACCAAGCCTAGAATAAGCGGACGTTACGAAGTCCAACCTGGCGTGCCACGACCGCTATTCCTGGCATTAGATGAGCTAAGCAGATTACAGCAGAGCAATGTAGGACGCTGGTATCTTTCTAATAGCAGTGTAAAGCGCAAAAGTCGAAACCATCCTAACCAAACGTGGCCAAACCACACGTAACCAAACGCAACATAACTCAACCTAACGTGCCGAGAGCACTATTCCTGGCGTCCGACGGGTGTGATAGCGCTCAGGAGAGAGCAGAAGTCCATTGAATGGCAGTATGCAGCTGAAATGTCAAAGCTACCCCATCCAAACTCTACGTAACCTGTCATAACC
>NW_016954278.1:0-1141 GCF_001483705.2 Eufriesea mexicana
GGGACGACGTTTACTGGCCTCACCAGAGTCGAGTAGAGTAGAGTAAAGCAATGTAGAGCGTAGGAGTTCAGCGAAAAACAGTGTATAGCCAAAAGTGGAAGCTGCCCTATCCTAACGTGTCCAAACTTATTAAAACCAAACGTTGCTTAACTTAACTTAAAGTACCGGGACCACTATTACAGGAAGCCCAAGAGCCAAGCAGAATACGCTAGGGCACAGTAGAGCCTAGAAATCCGCAGAATAGCTGTGTTGGCACAGAGGTCAAGGATATCCTAGCCTAACCAGGCATAAACTACTCTAACGACACGTAATCTTACACATCCTAACGTGTCGCGAACACTATTCCTGGCCTCGCCAGAGCAAAGCAGAGCATAGTAGAACGCTAGAACGCAGTAGAGCGCAGAAATCCAGCGAACAGCAGACAGCACAAAACTGAAAGCTGCCCGCTCCCAACGTAACCAAACATAACATAACCACACGTAACATTACTCCACTTAGAGTGCCTAGACCACTAGTGCTGAACTCGGCAGAGCCAACCAGAATGTACTAGGGCACTGTAGAGCGCCGAAACCGACCGCACTGTCGTGTAAAGCACAAGAGTAGAGGATATTCTAGCCTAACCTGACCTAACATAATCTAACCGAACGTAGCCTGTCTCAACATAAAGTGCCGAGAACACAATTGCTGGCTTTCCCGGCGTCAAGCTGAAAGCGTTAGGGCATAGTAGATCGCTGAAGTCAACCGAATAGCAGTATATAGCACAAAAGTCGGTGCTATCCTCGCTTACCCTAACCAAATGTAACATAACCAAACGCAGTCAAAATAAAACTAAGGTGGCGGGACCACTATTACTGGCCTCCCCAGAGACGAGTGGAGCACAGTACAGCAGTGTTGAGCGTAGAGATACGACGAATAGCAGTATATAGCACAAAAAGTCAAAGCTACCCCGTCCTAACCTATCCAGACGAAATGTAATCAAACGCATCCTACCTTAACCTAACGTGCCGCGACCACTATTGCCGGAGTCCTCTGAGACAAGCAGAATATACTAGAACACGGCAGAGGGCAGAAGTCCTCCGAAAAGCAGTCTATACCACGAAAGTCAAAGCAATGCAAACCTAATTGAAACTAACGTAGCCTA
>NW_016954279.1:0-539 GCF_001483705.2 Eufriesea mexicana
CAACCGAATAGCAGCGTATAAGGCCAAAGTCAAAGCCATCCTAACCAAACATAACCTAACACAATCCATCGTGCCACAACCGCTATTGCTGGTATGCCCAGAGTCGTGCATAGTATAGCAGAGCAGTGAAGGGCACAGAAATCCAACAAATAGCGGTGTATAGCGTGAAGGTGAAAGTCACCCTATACTTACCTGATCAACGCAACCAAATCAAACGTAACATAACTCAACCAAAGGTGCCGAGAGCATTATTGCCAGCCTCCGCAGAGCCAAGCAGATTATTGTAGAGCACAGTATTGCGCAGGAATCAACAGAACAGCAGAGTATAGCACAAAAGTCAAAGCCATCCTGACCGAAATTAACCAAACCCATCCCAACCAAACCTAAGCAAGCTAAGCCAAACGTGCCACGACCACTATTGTTGCACCCTGAGACAAGCAGATAGTAGTAGAGCAACGCAGAGCGCAGGTATCGACCGAATAGCAGCGTAAAGCACAAAGGTCAAAGCCACCCTATCCAAACCTGTCCGAAACTAGCCA
>NW_016954280.1:0-564 GCF_001483705.2 Eufriesea mexicana
TATTGCTATTGCTATTGCATTGCAACAGAATCTGTGTGAAAGTTCAATTTTAATGACATTTACAACTAATATTGTGGTGATCACACTTTTCTGGATAAATAAGGAGGCAAGATTCTATTGGTTTGTTACAGCCATCGCATTGCAACGGAATCGGACTGAACAGTCAGTTCTATTGACATTTACGACTAATATCGTGGTGAGCTCACTTTTCTGGATAAATAAGGAGGCAAGATTCTATTGGTTCGCAGTGTTCATTGTATTGAAATAGAATCTGACTGGTACGTTCAATTTTATTGACATTATCGTCTGATATTGCTGTGAGAAAACCTTTCTGCGTAAATAAGGAGGAAAGATTCTATTGGTTTGCTATGGCCATTGCATTGCAACTGAAAATTGCAACTGAATCTGACTGAAAAGTTCAATTTTATTGACACTTTCGCCTAATATTCTGGTGAGCACGCCTATGTGCGTAAATATGGAGGAAAGGTTCTATTGGTTTGATATTGCCATGGCATTGCAACAGAATCTGACTGAAAAGTTAATTTTTGATAACATTTTCGACTA
>NW_016954281.1:0-477 GCF_001483705.2 Eufriesea mexicana
TTCCAGATTCTATAGCTTTGCAATGGCTAGAGCACGCCAACAGAATATTTCCGCCTCATTTATGCAAGAAAGGTGGCTCACCACGATATCAGCCGAAAATGTCAGTAAAATTGAATTTTCCTGCCAGAGTCCATAGCATTGCAGAGGCTATAGCACGCCAATTGTATCTTTCCCCCTTACTTATGCAAGGATGTTATGTCACCACGATATTAGTCGAAAATGACATTAAAAATGAACTTTCCAGTCAGATACTATAGCATTGCGACGGCTATAGCACGCCAATTGAATATTTCCTCCTTATTTATAAAATAAAGCTGGCTCACTACGATATTAGTCGAAAATGTCAATAAATTTGAATTTTCTAGGCAGGTTCTGCAGCATTGCAATTGATATCTCACGCCAATTGAATCCTACCTCCTTATTTATGCAAGAAAGGTGGCTAACCACGATATTAGTCGAAAATGTCAATAAAATTGA
>NW_016954282.1:0-935 GCF_001483705.2 Eufriesea mexicana
AAACCAATATATTGATACGGCTTGTATACGTTGAAAACCTTGCTCACAACTATATTACTCGGATATTTCATTAAAATGCAGCTTTTAGGGCAGATTCGATTGCAACGCAATTACTATTGCAAACCAATAGGATCTTTCGTCCTTACTTATGCAGGAAAGCATGCTCACCACGATATTAGTCGAAAATGACATTAGAATTGAACTTTTCAGTCTGATTCTATTGCAATGCAATCGCTATGACAAGCCAATAGAATCTTTCCTCCCTCTTTACGTAGAAAGGCTTGCTCGCCACGATATTAATAGAAAATGTCAATAAAATTGTTCATTTCTGTCAGATTATATTGCAATGCTATGCCAATGGCAAACCAATGCTATCCTTTCTCCTTATTTATACAGAAAAGAGTGCTCACTACGATAGATGCCGAAAATGTTATTAAAATTGAACTTAACGGACAGATACAAATCCAATTCGATGCCTATAGCAAACCTATAGTATCTTTTCTCCTTATTTATGCAGTATGCTTGTTGACTACGACATTAGTCGAAAATGTCAATAAAATTGAACTTTTCAGACAGACTCTATTGCAACGTAATGGCTATAGCAAACCGATAGTATCTTTTCTCCTTATTTATGCAGTATGCTTGTTGACTACGACATTAGTCGAAAATGTCAATAAAATTGAACTTTTCAGACAGACTCTATTGCAACGTAATGGCTATAGCAAACCGATAGTATCTTTTCTCCTTATTTATGCAGGAAAACATGCTCACCACGATATTAGCGGAAGATATCAATAAAATTGAGCTTTTCAGTCAGATTCTCCTGCAATGCAATGGCTATAGCACCCCAATAGTATCCTTCCTACTTATTTACGCAGAGAAACGTGCTCACCACGATATTAGTCGAAAAAGACAATGAAATTGAACTTTTCAGT
>NW_016954283.1:0-295 GCF_001483705.2 Eufriesea mexicana
GATGTATGGATGTATGTATTTATGGATGTATGTAAGAATGAACGTATGGATGTATGTGTCGATCTATGTCTGGATGTATGGATGTATGGATGTATGGATGTATGGAAGGACGGCTGTATGGATGGATGGTGCATTGTTGGTTTGAGGAATAGATGGATGGACGTACGTAGGATTGGATGTATGGATGTATATATATGGATGTATGTATGCATGGAAGTATCGATGCATGGCAGTACGGATTGTAATATTTATGGATGTATGGATGTGAGGATGTATAGATGTGTGTATAGATGGA
>NW_016954284.1:0-514 GCF_001483705.2 Eufriesea mexicana
TCCATCCATCTTTCATGTATACATACATCAATACATCCACCCATCCGTCCATACAACCATACAACCGTACATCCATATATTCATACATCCATACGTCCATACGTCCATACATCCATACATCTATACATCCATGCATCCATCCATCCATCCATACATCCATTCATCAGTACATCGATACATTCGTACATCCATACGTCCATACATCCGTACATCCATACATGCATACATCCATACATTCTTACATCCATACATTCATACATGCGTACATCCATACATGCATACATCCATACATCCATACACCCATCCATCCATCCATACATCCATACATCAGAACATCCATACATTCCTACATCCATACGTCGATCCACACATACATAATCCACCATACATCCAATCTTCCGCACATCCATTAATCCGTACATACGACTATCCATACCTCTATCCATCCATACATACATGCATACATACATCCATACATCCATCAATCCATACATCCATCCACCCACACATCCAT
>NW_016954285.1:0-553 GCF_001483705.2 Eufriesea mexicana
ATTGGTGGATGGATGTCTGGATAGGTGGATGTATGTATCGATGGATGTATGGATGGGATGATGTATGCATGGCATGACGTATGAATGGATGGATGTATGGATGGATGGATATATGTATGTATGGATGTGCGGGAGAATGAATGCATGGGTGGATGAATTAAGGACTGGGTGAATGGATGCATGGATGAATGGATGCGTGGATGAATATATGGGTGTATGTATGGACGGATGTATGCATGTAGGGATGAATGTATGGATGTATGGATGTACATATGTAAGGATGTATGAATGGAATGGATGTATGTTTATATGTATCTATGTATGGATGGATGTATGGAAGGATGGATGGATGAATGGATGTATGAATGTATGGATGAATGGATGTATGGTTGGATGGATTTATGGATGGTTGGATGGATGGATTTATGGATGGGTGGATGGATGGACGTATGTATGGATGTGTGTATGGATGTTAGCATTGATATATCTCCGGATGTTTGTATGGATGTATATTTGCATGAATATATGGATGTATTCAGAATGTTTTTATGGG
>NW_016954286.1:0-873 GCF_001483705.2 Eufriesea mexicana
GCGGCGTATTTCTACGCTCTTCATTACTATACTATAACACGCTCGTTTCTGGGGATGCCAGTAACAGTGGTCTCGGCACGATAGGTTTAGTTATGCTGCGTTCGGTTTTGTTACGATTTGTTGGGTTTGGAGAGGGTAGCTATGACTTTTGTGCTATACACTGATATTCGGTGCATTTCTGCGCTCTACTGGGCTCTGATAAGTTCTGGTTGGCTTTGGGGAGGCCAGCAAAAGCGATCCCGACACGGTTGGTTCCGCTATGTTACGCTTGGCTTGGCTAGGTTAGGATAGGTTGAGTTAGGTAATCTTTGACTTCTGTGATTTAGACCGCAATGCGGCGAATCTCTGCGCTCTCCTGTGCTCTAGTATGTCCTTCTTGTCTCGGGGAAGTCAGTAACAGTGGTCCCGGCACGTTAGGTATTGTTATGTTACGTTTGGTTGTCTTACGTTAGGTAATTTTGGGACAGGAGAGATGCTATACGCTTTTTTCTGTAGATTTCTGCGCCCTACTGTGATCTAGTATGCTCTACTCTACCCAGGGCATGCCAGAAATAGTGGTCTCTACATGCTATGTTGTAATAGGCAACGTTATGTTATGTTACCGTATGTTAGGGTAGGAGATGTTAACTTTGCGCTTTTTGCTGTACGCTGTTTTTCAGCAGATTTCTGCTCTCTGCTGTGATCCAATATGCTCTGCCTATCTCTGAGCGGGGCAGCAATACTGATCTCGGCACGTTAGTTTGAGTTGCGCTACGTCTGGTTAGGTTACGTTAGTTAGGGTTAGGCTCGGATAACTTTGACTTTCGCGCTATTCACTGTGATTCTATGGACCCCTGCGCTCAATTCTCCTCTAATAAGCCCTGATTGGCGGTG
>NW_016954287.1:0-661 GCF_001483705.2 Eufriesea mexicana
TCCCGCCCGCTATTGCTGGCCTGCAAATAGCCAAGCGCAGTATACTAGAGCATAGTAGAGCGCAGAAATCCGCCGAATAGCAGTGCATAGCACAAAAGTCAAAGCCATCCTGACCAAGCTCAACATAACCTAACCTATCTAAGCGTAACCTAACTCGAACCAGCATGCAACAACCGCTATGTATGGTCTTACCAGAGACAAGCAAATGCCATGAGAGCAATGTAGAGCGCAGATATCGACCCAATAGCAGGGTATAGCACAAATGTCAAAGCTCTCCTAATCAAACCTAGCTTTACCTAGTCAAGAGAAGCGTAACCGAGCACTAACTAGAGTGCCGGGACCGCTATTGCTGGTCTCGTCGGTGTCGGGCAGAGTGTATTGGTGCAATGAAAAGTGCAGGAATCCACCGAATAGGAGAGTACGGAACAAAAGTTAAAGCCATACATTTCGAGCCTAACAAATCGTGACATAACAGAATGCAACTTAAGTCAAATAATTGTGCCGCGAACACTACTGCTAGCCTCCAAGATTCGAACACAGTATAGTAGATCGCAGTAGAGCGCACAGTTCTACGGGACGTCTGATTCGAGCACAAAGATCGAAGCTATACTAACCTAACCCATCCTGAACTACCCCAACCGAAAGTAATCTGACTGAGCCT
>NW_016954288.1:0-610 GCF_001483705.2 Eufriesea mexicana
CAGCAGCTATTGCTGGCATTCCCAGATGCGAGCAGAGTACATTAGAGCACAGCAGTGCGCAGTACTCCACTGAATAACAGCATATAACAGGAAGGGTAATGCAACCAAACATAACCCAAACCAACATATCCTAACCATACGTAGCACAATTCAACCTATCGAGTCACAACCGCTGTTGCTGTACACCCCAGCGCCAATCGGAGCATGTTAGTGCACAATAGAGCGCAGAAATCCACGAATAGCAGTGTATAGCACAAGAGACATAGCTATCCTAACCAAATCTAACCTAGGCTAACCTAACGAAACTTAACATAACCCAACCTAATGTGCCGCGATCGCTATTCCTGGCATCCGTGTAGACAAGCAGAGTGTGTCGGCACACAGAAGCGCACAGAACACCATGGAATAGCAGTGTGTAGCACACAAGTCAAATCTACCGTAGCCAAACGCAACCTAGCTAAACGTAATCTAACTCAGCCTAACAAGCGGCGACCGCTGCTGCTGGACAGGCAGATGCTATTAGAGCAATGCACTGCACGGGTATCTTGCGAATAGCAGCGTACAGCACAAAATTCAAAGCTACACTAGCGAACATAGCCGAACCTAGCCA
>NW_016954289.1:0-710 GCF_001483705.2 Eufriesea mexicana
GTTAGGTTACGTTATCTTGGGTTATGTTGGGCTGGCTTTGACTTTTGTGCTACACACTGCTATTCTGTGGACTTCTGCGCTCTACCGTGTGCTATCACACTCTGCTTGTCTCTGGGGACGCCAGGAATGTTGGTCGCGGAACGTTAGGTTGAGTTATGATGCGTATGGTTGGTTATGGTTTGGTTAGGTTAGGACAGGATGGCCATGGTTTTGTGCTATACACTCCTATTCGGTGTATCTCTGAGCTCTACCGTGGTCTAGTATGCTCTGTTTGGCTTGGGTAAAACAGCAACCGAGTTCTCGTCATGTTACTCTGTGTTAAGCTACGTTTGGTCGTGATTGGTTAGGTTGGGGAAGGATAGCTTTGACTTTTCTGCTGTACACTGCTATTCGATGGATTTCTGCAATAAACTCTTCTCTGATATGCTCCGATTGGCGCTGCTGCGACAATAGTGGACTCGACACGTTAGGTTCAGACAGGCTGCGTTCTGTTTGGTTACGCTTTGTGAGGTTAGGAATGTATAGCCTTGACTTTTGTGCTATACGCTGCTATTCGGTGGATTTCTGCCCCCTACTGCTATGTAATGCTCCCTGCTTTGGTCTGGGAATGCTTGAAGTGGTGGCTGCTGCGCGTTAGGACCAGATAGGTTACGCTAGGTTAGGATAGGTTTATTTGGGTTTGATGTGGATATGTTTGGCATTTGTGCATT
>NW_016954290.1:0-734 GCF_001483705.2 Eufriesea mexicana
CCGAATACCTGCGTGTAGCACAAAAGGCGAAGATACCCTATCCTAGCCTATCCAATCGTCACTGAACCGAACGTAACGTAGCGCAAACCAACGTGCCGAGACTACGGTTGTTGGCCGCCCCAGGGCCAAGCAGAATATTGTAGAGCAAAGCAGAGCGCAGAAAACCGCCGGATATCAGTGTGTAGAACGAAGGTCGTAGCAAACCTTAACGAGAATAACGTAATATCTCCTGACCAAACGTAACATATATCAACCTAACGTGCCCAGACCTCTATTGCTGGCCTCCACGGAGCCAAGCAGAAAATATTAGAGCACAGCAGAGCGCAGAAGTCCAGCGATTAGTTGTGTATAGCTCAAGAGTCAAAGCTATTCAGTCCTAACTTCAACAGACGTAACATAACCAAACCTAACCTAATTCTATCTAATGTTGCGTGAACACTGTTGCCGGCCACGCAGAACCAAGCGGAATATAATAGAGATCAGTAGGGCGCAGAAATCCGCCGCTATGCAGTGTACTGCAAAGTAGCCAGATATATCCAAACATTACCCGAACTAACCTAAACTAACCAAGCGCAGCATAACTCATCATACCATCCCGAGACCACTGTTGCTAACCTTCCCAGAGCCAAGCAAAGCATATGAGTGGAAAGTAGAGAGCAGGAATCTATAGAACCGCAGTGTACATCCCAAAAGTAAAAGCTGCCCAATCCCAACGTAACTTGGGATAGGACAGC
>NW_016954290.1:4248-5077 GCF_001483705.2 Eufriesea mexicana
GTGGTATCGACACGTTTTGATGAGCCACGCTACTTTCGGTTCGGTTGGGTTATGCTAAGTTTTGTCATGGTAGCTTCAAATTTATTGCCGTACACTGCTATTCGGCGGATTTCTGCACTTTACTGTACTCTAGTATGTGCTGCTAGGCTCTGGGGAGGGCAGCAAGTGCGGTCTCGGCACGTTTGGGTGAGATAGGCCACGTTGGGTTATTTTCCGTTGGTTTGGGTTAGGTTGTGGGTAGCTCTGACCTTTCTGATATACACTACGATTATATGGATTTCTGCGTTCTACTCTCCACTAACGTGTTCCGCTTGACTCTGTGGAGGCCTGCAGTAGCGGTTGCGGCACGTTAGGTTCGGTTATGTTATGCTTGGTTATGTTACGTTTGGTTAGGTTACGAGATGGCGGGTTTGACTTTAGTGCTATAGTCTGCTATTAGGAGGGTTCCTGCTCCCTACGGTGCTTTAACATTTTCAGCTTGGCTCTGGTAATTCCACCAACGGTGGTCTCGGCGCGTTATGTAGAGTCAGGTAACGTTCGGCTACTCTGTGTTAGGCATTGTTTTGTTAGGATGGCTTCTACTTTCGTGCTGTACGCAGCTATTCGGTGGACTTCTGCGCTCTACTGCGCTCTAGTATGTCCTGCTAGTCTCTGGGGAGGGCAGCAAGTGCGGTCTCGGCACTTTTGGCTGAGAGAGGCCACGTAGGGTTATGTTCCGTTGGTTTGGGTTAGGCTTGGTTGCTCTGACCTTTCTGTTATACACTGCGATTCTATGGATTACTGCGTCCTACTCTCGACTGATGTGTTCGGCTTTGCTTTCTGGAGGCCA
>NW_016954291.1:0-821 GCF_001483705.2 Eufriesea mexicana
TATTGACAATTTCGACTTATATCGTGGTGAGCTAATTTTCTTGCGTTAATAAGGAGGAAAGAAGCTATTGACATGCTGTAGCCGTTCAAATGCTATAGGATTTGACTGGAATATTCAATTTTATTGACATTCTCGACTAATATCGTGGTGAGCAAATTTTCTTGTATAAATAAGGAGAAAAGATCCGATTGGCATGCTATAGCCATTGCAATATTGCAATGCGATAGAATCTGACTGGAAAATTCAATTTCATTGATATTTTCGACTAATATCGTGGTGAGATAATTTTGTTCAATCAATAAGGAGGAAAAATTCTATTGGCATGCTATAGCCATTGCATTGGTATAGAATCTGACAGGAAAATTCAGTTTTATTGACATTTTCAACCAATATCGTGGTGCGCTAATTATCTTGCATAAATAAGGAGGAAAGATTCCATTGGCATGCTATAGCCGTTCAAATACTATAGAATTTGACTGGAAAATACTATTATTTTGGCACTTTCGACTAATATTGTTGTGAGCTAATTTTCTTACATGAATAAGGGGGAAGATGCTATGGGATTGCTATAGCCACAGCAATGTTGTAGAATCTGACTGGAAAATACAATTCTATTGGCACTTTCGACTAGTATCGTGATGAGCTAATTTGTTTGCATGAATAAGGGGGAAAGATTCTTTTGGCATGCTGTAGCCACTGCAACGATGAAGAACCTGATCTGAGTATTCAATTCTATTGACAGTCACGACTAATATCGCGGTGAGCTTATTTCCATCCATAAATCAGGTGGAATGATTCTATTGGCATGCTATAGCCATTGC
>NW_016954292.1:0-810 GCF_001483705.2 Eufriesea mexicana
ATCCAATGGCAAGTACAGCCATCTACTTGCCAGCGGATATGTCTATTCAAAATCTATCACCTGCTATAGCTTGGTGAGTGGATCTCCTAACGCCTTCAATCCAATGGCAAGTACAGCCATCTACTTGCCAGAGAATAGGGCTATTCAAGATGTATAATCTGGTATAGCTTGGTGAATACATCGCCTAACGCCTTCAATCCAAGGGCAAGTACAGCTATCTGCTTGCCAGAGAATAGGTTTATTCATTATCTATGACCTGTTATAGCTTGGTGAATTGATCGCCTTACGCCTTCAATCAAGTACTGCCATCTACTTGCCTGATAATAGGTCATTTCAATGTCTATAACCTGTTATAGCTTGGCGAATAGATCGCCTAACGCCTTCAATACATGGACTAGTACAGCCATCTACATGTCAGAGAATAGGTCTATTCAATATCAATAATCTGCTATAGTTTGGTAAATAGATAGCCTACCGCCTTCAATCCAATGGCAAGTACAGACTTCAGCTTGTCAGAAAATAGTTCTATTCAAAATCTATAACCTCTTAAGGCTTGGAGAATAGATCGCCTATCGCCTTCAATCCAATGGCAAGTACAGACTTCAGCTTGTCAGAAAATAGTTCTATTCAAAATCTATAACCTCTTAAGGCTTGGAGAATAGATCGCCTATCGCCTTCAATCCAATGGCAAGTACAGACTTCAGCTTGTCAGAAAATAGTTCTATTCAAAATCTATAACCTCTTAAGGCTTGGAGAATAGATCGCCTATCGCCTTCAATCCAATGGCAAGTACAGCCATCTACTTGCCAG
>NW_016954293.1:0-580 GCF_001483705.2 Eufriesea mexicana
TTTATAATTGTCAATACGGTACTACGTACATCCATCAGCAGAGCACTGTAGCTGTTGGGTTATTCTGTCTAATGATGATTGAAGTCCCTTTGAGACACTAGAATGGCAAAGGACTGGCCGTTGTCCCTGTAGGTATTAACATGTGGCTAAACATTAATGAGTACAGCGATCATCACTGTATCCTAGACGTTTCATTAATTTACTCACTGAAGGCGTAAATTCCAAGGCAAGTCTGGAGTTGTCAATACAGGGTCCGGTTTTGGCTGGAGATATTTGAAACTGACCCGACGATTCGTAGCACATCCATCAACATGGCACTGTAGGCGTTGTATTAAACTTTCAATTGTGGCATATATCATATAGCCTTTCTAGAATGACAGAAGGCTGATACGCTACAGCTCGTGATATTTACAAATGAGATGGCAGTACTGAGTATAGCCATCAGCACAGTACTGCAGCGGTTGGTTTACTCTGTTCCCTGATGATGAATTATCCACAGACAGCTCCAGAATTATCGATGTATGCGTCAGCTATGGCTAGAAATATTCATAATTCTCAGTACGATTTTTGGTACATCCAC
>NW_016954294.1:0-588 GCF_001483705.2 Eufriesea mexicana
TAGATTTTGAATAGACCAATTCTCTGGCATGAAGATGGCTGTACTTGCCATTGGTTGAAGGCGTTAGGCGACATATTCTCCAAGCTGCGAAGAATATAGAGCTTGAATAGGCCTATTCTCTGGCAAGTAGATGGCTGTGCTTGCCATTGGATTGGAGGCGATAGGCGATCTAATCACCAAGCTTTTGCAGCTTATAGGTTTTGAGTAGACTTATTCTCTGGCAAGTAGATGGCTGTACTTGCCATTGGATATTGCCATTGGATTGAAGGCGTTAAGCGATCTATTCACCAAGCTATAACAGGTAATAGATTTTGCATAGACCAATTCTCTGGCATGAAGATGGTTGTACTTGCCATTGGTTGAAGACGTTAGGCGACCTATTCTCCAAGCTGTAAGGGAATATAGAACTTGAAGAGGCCTATTCTCTGGCAAGTAGATGGCTGTGCTTGCCATTGGATTGGAGGCGATAGGCGATCTAATCACCGAGCTTTTGCAGCTTTTAGGTTTTGAGTAGACTTATTCTCTGGCAAGTAGATGGCTGTAGTTGAAATTGGATTGAAGGCGTTAGGCGATCTATTCACCAAGCTA
>NW_016954295.1:0-230 GCF_001483705.2 Eufriesea mexicana
GTCAACAAAATTGAATTTTCCAGCTGGATGATATAGCAATGAATGGCTATAGCACGCCAGTAGTATCTACCCTTCTTTTTTACGCAATAAAGATAGCTCACCACGATATTAGTCGAAAATGTCAATAAAATTGAATTTTCCAGGAAGATTCTATAGCTTCGCAATGCCCATTGCACGCTAATAGAATCTTTCCACCTTATTTATGCAAGAAAGTTAGCTCACAACAATAT
>NW_016954295.1:287-845 GCF_001483705.2 Eufriesea mexicana
CATTGCGACGGCTATAGCATGCCAAGAGGTTCTTTCCTCCTTACTTACGCAAGGAAGCTAGCACACCACGATATTAGACGAAAATGTCAACAAAATTGTATTTTTCAGCCGCAAACTGTATCATTGCAATGGTTATAGCACTCAAAAAGCACCTTTACTCCTTACTTAGGCAAGGAAAATAGCTCACCACGATGCTAGTCGAATATGTCAATAGAATTGTATTATCCTTCTAGGTTCTACAGCTTTGCAAAGCCTATAGCACGCCAACAGAATATTTCCTCCTTATTTATGCAAGAAAGTTAGCTCACAAAAATATTAGTCGAAAATGTCATTAAAATTGAGCTTTCCAGACAGATTCTGTAGCATTGCGGCGGCTACAGCACGCCAATAGAATCTACCATCCTTAATTATGCAATAACGTTAGCTCACCACGCTATTAGTTAAAAAAGTCAATAAAATTGAAATTGAAAGCCAGATTCTACAGGACTGCAATGCCTATAGCTCGCTCATAGAATCTTTCCTCCTTATTTATGCAAGAAAGTTAGCCCACCACGATAT
>NW_016954296.1:0-872 GCF_001483705.2 Eufriesea mexicana
TAGACCTAACATGCAGCGACCACTACTACTGGCTACCCCAGAGGCAAGCGGATTATGGTAGAGTACAGTAGAGCACAAAGTTCCATAAAATGGCAGTGCATAGCACGAAGGTCAAAGATATCCTCACCTAACCCAAACAAACCAAACGTAACCAAACGTAACCTAGCGCAAATTAACGGGGGCGGCCACTATTTTTGGAATTCCCAGAGCAAGGCAGAGAGTCTTAGAACACAGTGGAGCAAAGAAATCCACCGTACATCAGTGTTCAGCACAAGAGACATAGCTATCCTGGCCCAACGTAACCAAAACTAAGCAAGGACAAACGCAACCAAACTCAACCTAACCACTGCCTACACCACTGTTGCCGACCTCCCAAGAGTAAAGCAGAATGCACTGCAGCACAGTAAAGCGCAGAAACCCACCATGCTGCGGTGCGTAGCGCAAAAGCCACAGATACCCCAAGATAACCGGTAATAACCTAACCTAACCGAACGTAGCCAAACAGATCGTAACGTGCCGAGAATGCTATTGCTGGCCTCCCCAGAGCCAAGCAAAGCATACTAGTGCAATCTAAATCGCAGGAATCCACCGAGTAGCCGCGTATATCGCAAAGGTCTGATTCACCCTGTCATAACCTAACCAAACGTAACATAACTCAGCCTAACGAGCCGAGACCTCCATTTCTGGCCCCTCCAGAACGAAGCAGAATATACTAGGGCACGGGAGAGCGGCAGGAATCCACCGAATAGCAGTGTACAGCATAAAAGTCGGATCTATTCTATCCTAACCTTACCGAACGTAACCTAACCCAAACTAACTTGCCGTGACCACTATTTCTGGCACCGGCAGAGCCGCGCAGAATACGCAACAGC
>NW_016954297.1:0-1143 GCF_001483705.2 Eufriesea mexicana
AACACAGCAAACCCAAGCATAGCATAACTAAACATATCGTGTCGAGCCCGCTATTGCTACCACCCCCGAAAGCCAAGCAGGACACACAGGAGCACACTACAGCGCTGAAATCCACCGAATAGCAGTGTACATCACAACACATAATGCTACCTTTACACAACTTTGCCGAACTCGACATAACCGAGCGTAGCATGACTCATCATACCATGCCGCGACCACTATTGCTGGCCTCCCCAGAGCTAAGAAGAGCACGATAGTGGGGAGTAGAACGCTGAAATCCATGGAACCGTAGCGCATATCAGAGAAGTCAAAGCAACCCGCACCTCACCCAAAACCAACAGAATATGACGAAACATAGAAAAACTACACCTAACGTGTCGAGGCCGCTATATTGCTGTCCACCCAGAGCCAAGCTGGGGATACTCGCGCGCAGTAGAGCGAAGAAGTGCACCGAATTGCAGTGCACAGCACAAAAGTTAAAGTTACGATGACAAAACATAGCCCAGCCCAACCTAACCGAACGTAACAACGCAAAACATAACGTGCCGAAACCTATGTTGCTGGCCATACCAGAGCAAAGCTGAATATATTAGAGCACAGTAGGGTGTAGAAATCCTCCTAACATCAGGCCACAGCACTAGGTTCAAGGCCATAATCTCCTAACCAAGTCAACTCTAACGTAGCAGAACGTAGCATAACTTAGCCAAACGTGCCGCAACCGCAACAGCTGGCCTCCGTTGAGCCAAGCAGAGCACATTAGTGGGGAGTAGAGCGTAGAAATCCAAGGAATCGCAGTGTGCATCAGAAAAGCCAAAGCTACCAAAACCAAACCCAACCCAACAGAACACAACGAAACGTAGCCTAACTCAACCCAACGTGCCGAATCCGCTATTGCTGGCCTTCCCAGAGACAGACAGGACATGCTAGAGTGCAGTAGGGCGCAGATATCCATCGGATAGCGGTGTACGGCGCAAAAGTAGCAACCCAAACCTAACTTGGCCTGATCCAACCAACACCGAACGTAACCTGACCCACGGTATCGTGCAGGGGCCACTATTGCTGGCATTCCCGGAGCCAAGCCGAAAGAATTAGAGCACGGTATGACGCAGAAATCCACCTAACAGCAGACTACAGCGCTAAAGT
>NW_016954298.1:0-542 GCF_001483705.2 Eufriesea mexicana
CGATATTAGTCGAGTATGCCAGTAAAATTGAATTTTCGTGCCAGAGTCCATTGCATTGCAAAGGCTATAGCACGCCAATAGTATCTTTCCCCCTTACCAATGCAAGGAAGCTAGGTCACCACGATAGTAGACGAAAATGTCAATAAAATTTTATTTTCCAGGAGGAGTCTATAGCGTTCAATGCCTATAGCACGACAATAGAAGCGTTCGTCCTTAGTTATGTAAGAAAGTTAAGTCACGAGGATATTAGTCGAAAATGGCAAAAAAATTTTATTTTCCAGCCACAATCTATATCATTGCAATGGTTCTAGCACTCAACAAGCATCTTTCCTCCGTACTTACGCAAGAAAGTCAGCTCACCACGATATTAGTTGAAAATGTCAAGAAAATTGTATTCTCCAGCAACACAAACTATATCATTGCAATGGCTATAGCACTCAAGAAGCATCTTTCATCCTTACTTACGCAAGGAAGTCTGCTCACCAGGATATTAGTCGAAAATATCCACAAAATTGAGCTTTCAAGCCAGATTCTATAGCATT
>NW_016954299.1:0-282 GCF_001483705.2 Eufriesea mexicana
ATTCCTCCTTATGTATGCAACAAAATTAGCTCACCGCGGTATTTATCGAAAATGTCCATAAAACTGAATTTTCCAGTAAGATTCTATAGTACTGAAAAAGCTATAGCGTTCCCACAGCATCTTTCCTCCAAGTTTATGCAACAAAATTGGCACATCACGATATTAGTCGAAAATGTAAATAAAACTGAATTTTCCCGTCAGATTCTATAGCATTGCTATGGCTATAGCATTCCAATATAATCTTTCCTCCTTGTTTATGCAACAAAATTTGCTCACCACGAT
>NW_016954299.1:436-923 GCF_001483705.2 Eufriesea mexicana
CAGTAAGATTCTATAGTACTGAAATAGGTATAGCGTGCCCACAGAATCTTTCCTCCTAATTTATGCAACAAAATTACGTCACCACGATATCAGTCGAGAATGTCAATAAAATTAAGTTTTCTCGTCAGATTCTATAGCATTGGAATGGCTATAGCATGCCAATAGAATCGGTCCTCCTTATTTATGCAACAAAATTGGCTCACCACGATATTAGTCGAAAATGTCAATAAAATTGAATTTTCCTGTCAGATTCCATACCACTGAAATGGCTATAGCGTGCCCATAGAGTCTTTCCTGCTTATTTATGCAACAAAATTACCTCACCACGATATTAGTCGAGTATGTCAATGAAATTGAATTTTCCAGTCAGATTCTATAGAATTGCAAAGGCTGTAGCATGGCAATAGTATCTTTCCTCCTTACCTATGCAACAAAACTAGCTCACCGCGATAAAAGTCGAAAATGTCCATAAAATTCAATTTTCCAG
>NW_016954300.1:0-255 GCF_001483705.2 Eufriesea mexicana
ACTCTCCACTAATGTGTACTGCTTGACTCTGTGGTGGCCAGCAGTAGAGGACTCGGCGCATGAGGTTCAGTTAGGTTACGTTCGGTTATGCAACGTTTGGATAGGTTAGGAAAGGATTGCTTTTACTTCGGTGCCGTATTCTGCTATTAGATCTATTACTGCGCCCTACAGTGCTGTAGTATGTTCAGCTCAGCTCTGGGAAGGCCAGAAATAGTGGTCTCGGCACGTTCCGCTGATCCACGTTACGTCCGATTA
>NW_016954301.1:0-227 GCF_001483705.2 Eufriesea mexicana
CAGGTCAGGTCAGGCCAGGCAAGGCATGTTAGGGTCAGGTCAGCTCAGGGCAGGTCAGGGCAGGTCAGGTCTGGTAAGGTCAGGTCAGGTCAGGTCGGGACAGGTCAGGTCAGAGCAGGTAAGGTCAGTTCAGGTCAGGTCTGGTCAGGTCATGTCAGGACAATTCAGATCTGGTAAGGTCAGGTCATGGCAGGTCAGGTCAGGTCAGGTCAGACCTGGCCAGGCGA
>NW_016954302.1:0-621 GCF_001483705.2 Eufriesea mexicana
TTAAAATCATCCATGAACAACTTAATCCAACGGCAACATTGCTGTACTCTTGGATGTACCATCCACTATAGTGGGAGAGGTAAATGCCTCTATCCACGACTGATGTATATATTTATTATTCTAGAACTACTGAGGAACATCAATCATCAGTGGAGAGATTAATCCAACGAATTCAGTAATTTGTTAATTGCTGTAGCCCGCAATGTATTGCTTATGATTGCTACCTCCGGCGATAATTGATACTTCTTTTGTTATTCTGGGATTGCTATAGAATATAGATCATCAGTGAATATATTATTCGTCCGGACATGGTACAGTTTCAATGCCTGAACTTTGTACTGTATTATTAATGCTTACTAACTAGGGCGATAATTGATCCACCGTCTATCGTTATGGAATTGTTACAGAATTTATATCGGCACTGATTACTGATTAGAGTCATTCATCGGTTAAAGTATTATTTTGATGCCCGCAATCTGCGCCGTACTTTCCATTGTCAATAAACCTAGGGATAATAAGCCTCTCCATTGATCATTCTGCAAACGCAGTAGAAAATGGATTGTTAGCGAATATATTCGTCAAACGTATGTGGTACTGTATAGATTGCCATACAAATTGCAG
>NW_016954303.1:0-306 GCF_001483705.2 Eufriesea mexicana
AATCTTTCGTCCATATTCATACAGGATAGTTAGTTCTCCGCGGTATTTGTAGAAAATGATATTAAAATTGAATTTTAAAGCCATATTCTATAGCATTGCAATGGCTATTGCTCGCCAGCAGATTCTATCCTCCTTATTTATGCAAGAAGGTTACGACACTACGATATTAGTCGAAATTGTTGATAAAATTGAATTTTCCAGCCTGATTCTACAGTACTGCAATGGCTATAGCGTGCCAGCAGAATCTTTCCTCCTTATTTATGCAAGGATGTCAGCTCACCACGATATCAGCCGAAAATGTCAATA
>NW_016954303.1:383-1818 GCF_001483705.2 Eufriesea mexicana
TATGCAAGAATGATAGGTCCCGACGATATTATTCGAAAATGTCAATAAAATTGAATTTCCGAGCCAGACGCTGTAGCATTGCAATGGCTATAGCGCGCCAATAGAATATTACCTCCATGTTTATGCCAGAAAGAGAGCTCCCCACGATATTAGCCGAAAATGTCAATATAATTGAATTTCCGAGCCAGATTCTACAGCATTGCAATGGCTATAGCACGTCAATAGGGTCCTTCCTCCTCATTTACTGAAGAAGGTAAGCTCACCACGATATTAGCCGAAAATCTCAATAAAAATCAATTTTCCACACGGATCCTATAACACTGCAATGGCTATAGCACGCTAATAGGAACTTACCTCCTTGTTTATCGAAGAAAGTGAGCTCACCACGATGTTTGTCGAAAATGTCAATATAATTGAATTTTCCAGCTCGATTCGATAGCCCTGCAATGGCTATAGCGTGCCAGCAGAATCTTTCCTCCTGATTTATGCAAGGATGACAGCTCACAACGATATTAGCCGAAAATGTCAATAAGATTGTTTTCCGCAGCCGTATTCTATAGCATTGCAATGGCTATTGCGCGCCAATACAATATTACGTCCTTGTTTATGCCACAAAGTTAGCACACCACGATATTAGCCGAAAATGTCAATATAATTGAATATCCGAGACAGATACTACATCATTGCGATGGCTACAGCACGCCCATAGAGTCCCCCCTCCTTATTTATGCAAGAAAGCAAGCTCACCACGATATTAGCCGAAAATGTCAATACAAATCATTTTTCCACCCAGATTCTATAGCACTGCAGTGGCGATAGCACGCTAATAGGATCTTACCTCCTTGCTTATCGATGAAAGTTAGCTCTCCACGATATTAGTCAAAAATGTCATTAAAATTGTACATTCCATACAGATTCTATAGCATTGCAATGGCTATACCACGCCACTAGATTCTTTCCTCGCTATTTATGCAAGAAAGTTAGCTCGCCGCGATATTAGACGAAAATATCGAAAAAATTGAATTTTCCAGTCAGATGCTGTTGCATTGCAATGGCTATAGCACGCCAATAGAATCTTTCGTCCATATTCATACAAGATAGTTAGCTCCCCGCGGTATTTGTAGAAAATGTCATTAAAATTGAATTTTCCAGCCAGATTCAATAGCATTGCAATGGCCATTGCTCGCCAGCACATTCTTTCCTACTTATTTATGCAAGAAGGTTACCACACTACGATATTAGTCGAAATGGTTGATAAAATTGAATTTTCCAGCCTGATTCTATAGCACTGCAATGGCTATAGCGTGCCAACAGAATCTTTCCTCCGTATTTATGCAAGGATGTGAGCACACCACGATATTAGCCGAAAATATCAAAAAATTGAATTTCCCTGCCATATTCTATTGCATTGCAATGGCTATTGCGCGCCAATACA
>NW_016954304.1:0-268 GCF_001483705.2 Eufriesea mexicana
AACAGCAGCATATAGCACAAAAGTCAATGCGATCCTCTCCTAGCCCAACCAAACGTAGCATATGCCAAACTAACGAGCCGGGCCATTACTACTGCTCTCGCCAGAGTCCAGCACCGTATACGAGAGCAATGTAGAGTGTAGATATCCGCCGAAAGCAGTGTATTGCACAAAAGTCAAAGACGTCCTGACCTAACCAGTCCTAACCTAACTTAACCAAACGTAGCCTAACAAAACGTGACGTCCCGATACCATTACTGCTGGCTCTCCC
>NW_016954304.1:342-1037 GCF_001483705.2 Eufriesea mexicana
ACGGCAGTGTATAGCAAAAAAAGTCAAAGCTACCCCCGCTATCCTAACCAAACATTACATAGCCAAACGTAGCGTAAGTCAAACTGACGTGCCGGCACCACAATTTTTGGCCTCCACAGATTCGATTAGAGTATGGTAGAGCAACGGAGAGCGCAGAAATCCGCCGCACTACGGTTTAAAGCATAAAAGTCAGACACCGTAACCTAACCTAGCCAAACGTAATGTAACCGAACGTAACTTATCTCTGCCTAACGTGCCAAGGACGCTATTGCTCGCTTTCGCAGAGCCGAGCAGAATG
This sequence comes from Eufriesea mexicana, assembly GCF_001483705.2. NCBI lineage: Eukaryota > Metazoa > Arthropoda > Insecta > Hymenoptera > Apidae > Eufriesea > Eufriesea mexicana. Next base: position 641 of record NW_016954304.1, read on the forward strand.
CGCTAGAGCACAGTAGAGCGCGGAAAGCCACCGAATTGCGGCGTACAGAGAAAAAATCGAAGATACCCTGACATAGCCTTCCCTAACCAAACCTAACCAAACGCAGCATAAATCAACGTATCTTGTCGAGACCGCTATTGCTGCCCTCGCCAGGGCCAAGCAGAATGTATTAGAGCAGAGTAGAGCGCAGAGATCCGCCGTACAACTGTGTATAGTACGAAAGTCAAAGCTATCCTAACCGAACCTAGCAAAACCTAGCCTAACCGAGACGAATCTATCCAAACTTAACGGGCCGAGACAACTACTGCTGGCCTACCCAGCACCAAGAGGAGTATATTAGAACACAGTAGATCGCTGAAATTCGCGTGGAGCAATGTATATCACTGAAGTCAAGAGA
>NW_016954305.1:0-627 GCF_001483705.2 Eufriesea mexicana
CAATATACTAGAGCAGAGTAGAGCGCAGAGATCCGCCGCATTGCACTGTATAGCACAAATTCAGCGCCAAACCTATCCTAACATTAATAGTCATATCACAACAAATTGTTGCCTATCTCAACATAACGCACAGCGGCCTCTACTTCCGGCCTCGCCAGTACCAAGCAGAATATAGTGGAGAACAGTAAAGCGCAGAAGTCAACAGCTTTGCAGTGCAAAGCACAAAAGTGAAAGATACCCTAACCCAGCCAGGCCTAACATGACCTATACAAACGTTGTGTAACACAATCCAACGCGCCGAGATCACGATTGCTGGCCTCCACATATCCAATCAGAAAACAGCAGAGCGCAGTACAGCACAGAATTGCAGTGCATGGCAAAAAAGATACAGTAGTCTGTCCTAACCGAGCCAAGCGTAACGTATCCGAACTTAACCTAACTCAAACAAACACGACGATGCCACAATTGCTTGCCTCCACAGAGACAAGCAGAAGGTAATGCAGCACAGTAGAGCGCAGAAGTCCATATGTGTACAGCACAAGAGTCAAAGATAACCTAACCTATCCTGAACCATCGTAACCTAACCAAGAGAAGTCTAACTCAACATAACATGCCGCGACCTATGTT
>NW_016954306.1:0-1638 GCF_001483705.2 Eufriesea mexicana
GAACGTAGTAGAGCACAGTAGATCACAGAAATACTCCGAGTAACAGTTTATAGCACGAAAGCCGAAGCAATTCTACACTAACCTAACCTTACGTAACATAAACAAACGTACCTAAGCTCAACCTAACGTGCCGAGAACACTACTTCTGGATTCCCCAGAGCCAAGCTGAATGTAGTAGAGCTCAGTAGATCACAGAATTTCTCCGAATAACAGTGTATAGCGCGAAAGTTGAATCCATCCAAACCAAACATTGGTAAACCTAACCTAGCCAAACATAACCTATCACAAAGTAACGTTCCACGACCACTATTGCTTGCATCCCCATAGTCGGGTAGTGTACAGTAGAGCAATGTGGAGCGCGGATATCCACCGAATAATAGCATATGGCGCAAATTCAAACAAGTCCTAACAATGCCTTCGAAACGTATCCGAAGGAAACGTTACATAGCTCAATCTAACGTATCGATATCACTATTACTGGACAGAGCAGAGCCAAGCAGAACATATTGGGAGGCAGTGGGGTGAATAAACCCACCGGATTGCTGTAAATGGCACGAAAGTCTAATATGTTCAGTACGAACATATCAAAACTTGTCACATACGAACGTAGCCTAAACAAGCCCATCGTGCCACGACCAATATTTCTGGCCTCCCCAGAGTCGAGCAGAGTATAGTAGAGCCCAGTAGCGCGCAGAAAGTCACCAAATAGCAATGTATAGTACAAAATTCAAAGATACATTAACCTAACCGAACCTAACCTAACCTAACCCTACGTACAATATCTAAACCTAACGTGTCGCGTCCAGTATTGCTGGCTTCCCCACAGACAGGCAGAATATCCAAGAGCACAGTAGAGCACAGAAGTCCATGGAATATCAGCATTGATCACATACGTCAAAGACATCCTAACCCAATCCAACCTAATCTAACTTAACCAAATGTAATTTAGCACCACCTAACGTGCCGCAGCCACTATTGCTGGCCTGAAATGATCCAAGCAGAGCATAATAGAGCACAGTAGATCGTAGAAATCCATAGAATCGCAGCGTACATCAGAATAGTCAGAGATATCCGAACGTAACGCAAAATAACTTAACGTATCCTAACGTAGCCAAACTCAACGTAACGTGCCGCGGACACTCTTTGTGCACTCCCAAGAGCAAGGCAGTACATATTCGGGCGCAATAGAGCCGAGAAGTCCACCGAATAGCTGCGTGTAGCAAAAAAGTCGAAGTTATGCTACATAACCTAACCAAGCGTTACACAACCGACGCAACCAAATCCGACATAACATGCCTAGGCGACTATTGCTGGCATCCCCGACGACAAGCAGGATATATTAGAGGAGAGTAGAGCGCCGAAGCCCATAGAATGGCATTGTGGAGCAGAAAAGTCGAAGCTATCGTAATCTTACGTAAACTATCCTAAACAAACCAAACGTAACATAATACGATCTAACATGCTGAGACCAGTATTGCCGGCCAACCCAGAGACAAGCAGAGAATATTGGAATGGAGTAGAGCGCAGAAAATCCCCAAACATCAATTTATAACTCAGATGTCAGATCCAGCCTTACCTAACCAAACCAAACGCAACAGCACCAAAGGTAATCTAACTGAACCTAAAGTGCCGGGTCCA
>NW_016954307.1:0-232 GCF_001483705.2 Eufriesea mexicana
CATCCAGATTCTATAGTATTGAAATGGCTATAGCACGCCAATAGATTCTTTCCACCTTATTTACGCATGAAAGATATCTCACCACGATATTAGTGGAAAATGTCAATAAAATTGTATCTGCCAGGCACATTCCATATCATTGCAGCGGTTTTAGCACGCCAATAGAATATTTCCTCCGTATTTATGCAAGAAAGGTAGCGCACCACAATATTATTCGAAAATGTCAATAAAA
>NW_016954308.1:0-480 GCF_001483705.2 Eufriesea mexicana
CTTAAGTACATCAGTAAAAGCATCTATACATACATCAATACATAAATCCATACTTCCATACATGCATTCATCCATACATCCATCCATCCATACATCCATACATTCACACACCCACCCATCCATCCATAAATCCGTACATGCCTACACACATACATTCGTACATCCATCCACACATACATCCATAGATCCATACATCCAACCTCCAATACATACATCCATTCATACATCTATACATAGATCCATACATACAACCGTACATACATCCACACATACACACGTACGTAAATCCGTACGTACATACATATATACAACCATACATACTTCCATGCACCCATCCATACTTCCATACATACATCCATTCAAATTCATACATACATCCATAAATCGATACATACATCCATATATCCAACCATCGGTACATCCATCCATCCATCCGTCCATCCACCCACACATCCATACATCCTTACATCCGTACATATA
>NW_016954309.1:0-875 GCF_001483705.2 Eufriesea mexicana
TAACGTGCCGCGGCCACTATTACTGGCCTCCCAGAGCCAAGCAGGACATACTACAGCACAGTACAGCGCAGGCGTCCACTGAATATCAGTGTAAAGCACAAATGTTGGAGCCATCCTTACAGAATGTAGCCTAATACAACCTAACCGGACGTAGACTGACCCAGCATAACGTGCCGAGAAAACCATTGCTGGCCTTGCCATATCAAAGCTGTAAATATTAGAGTACTGTAGGGCACATAAATCCACCAAAGACCAGACAATAGCACTAATGTCAAGGCCATCCTTTCCTAACACAGCCAAGCGTAACATAACGAAACGTATCCCAACTCAACATAAAGAGCCGCGACCACTATTGCTGGCCTCCCCAGACTCAAGCGGAACGCGCTAGAGGAGAGTAGAGGACAGAAATGCATATAATCGCTGTGTAAACCAGAAAAGTCAAAGCTAACCAAGCCTAACCCAAGTCAGCAGAACATAACCGGTCATAGCCTGTCTCAACCTAGCGTGGCGAGACCGCTATCGCTGCCCTCCCCAACGCCAAGCAGCACATGTTAGAGCACAGTAGAGCGCAGAAATCCACCGAAAGGCGGAGTACAGCACAATAGTTAAAGCCACCCTTACAAAGCTTAACCAGACCCAACCTATCCGACCGTAACATGACGCGACATAACGAACTGAGACCAATATTGCGTGCCTTGCCATATCAAAGCTGAAAACAATAGAACACTGTAGGACGCAGAGATCCACCTTACAGCAGACAATAGCATTAAAATCAAAGCCATCCTATCCTAGCATAGAGAATCGTAACATAGCAGAACGTAACCATATAATCGCAATGTGTATCAGACAAGTCAAAGCTACCCAAACCTAACCCA
>NW_016954310.1:0-641 GCF_001483705.2 Eufriesea mexicana
TTATTTCATAAATAAGGAGGAATGATGCAACTGGCGTGCCATAGCCATTTCAATGCTATAGAAGCTGTCTGGAATGTCCAATTTTATTGACATTTTCGACTAATATTGTGGTGTGATAATTTTCCTGCATAAATAAGGAGCTAGGATCCTTCTGGAGTGATATAGCCATTGCAATGCAGGAGAATCTGTCTGGAAAATTCAATATTATTCACTTTTTTCGACTAATATCGTGGTGAGCTATGTTTCTTGCATAAATATCCAGGAAAGTTCCTATTGCCGTGCTATTGCCATTGCATTGCTATAGTATCTGGCTGGAGAATTCAATTTCATTGACCTTTTCGACTAATATTGTGGTGTGATAATTTTCCTGCATAAATAAGGAGCTAGGATCCTTCTGGAGTGATATAGCCATTGCAATGCAGGAGAATCTGTCTGGAAAATTCAATATTATTCACTTTTTTCGACTAATATCGTGGTGAGCTATGTTTCTTGCATAAATATCCAGGAAAGTTCCTATTGCCGTGCTATTGCCATTGCATTGCTATAGTATCTGGCTGGAGAATTCAATTTCATTGACCTTTTCGACTAATATTGTGGTGAGCTAATTTCCCTGCATGAATAAGAAGGAGAGATTCTATTGG
>NW_016954311.1:0-915 GCF_001483705.2 Eufriesea mexicana
AATAAAATTGAATTTTCCAGCCAGATTCTATAGCATTGCAATTGCTACAGCACGCCAGTAGAACCTTTCCTCCGTATATACTCAAGAAAGCTAGGTTACTACGATGTTAGTCGAAAATGTCAATAAAAATGTATTTTCCATCCAGATTCTATAACATTGCAATAGCTACAGCACGCCACAAGTATCCTTCGTCCTTATTTATGCACGATAGATAGCCCACCACGGTATTAGATGAAGACGTCAATAATATTGTATTTTCCAGCCAGATTCTGCTGCATTTCAATGTCTATATCACGCCAATAGTATCTATCGTCCTTATTTATGCAAGGAAGTTAGGTCACCACGATATTAGTCGAAAACGTCATAGAAATTGAATTTTCCAGCCAGACTCTATAGGTTTGCAATCACTATAGTACGCCAGTAGAATCTTTCCACCTTATATATGCAAGAAAGGTAGGTCGCCACGATGGTAGTCGGTAATGTCAATAAAATTGAATTTTCAAAATTTTCCAGCCATTTTCTATAGCATTGCCATGGCTATAGTACGCCAAGAGAATATTTCATCCCTTTTTATGCAAGTGGGTTTGCTCACCACGATATTAGTCGAAAACGTCGATAATAATGTATTTTCCAGCCAGATTCTAAAGGCTTGCAATGACTATAGTGCGCCAGTATAATCTTTCCTTCCTATGTATGCAAGAAAGTTGGGTCGCCACGATAGTATTCGAAAATGTCATTAAAATTAAATTTTCCAGCCAGATTATATAGTATTGTAATGGCAATATCGCGACTATAGAATCTTTCATCCTTATCTATACAATACACTTATTCCACCACGATATGAGTCGAAACTGTCAATAAAAATGTATTTTCCAGCCAGATTCCACAGCATTGCAATGGCTATACCACGCCACT
>NW_016954312.1:0-646 GCF_001483705.2 Eufriesea mexicana
GCTCGCCTCCCCAGTGCTACGTGGAACATGCCGGAACAAAGTAGAGATAAGGAATCCAGCGAATAGCAGTGTATGCCACAAAAGTCAAAGCTATCCTAACCAAACCAAACCTAACCTAGCCAGGACAAACGTTACTTAACTAAATCTAACGTTGCGCGCATCCTCAGCATCATTCAGAGCATATTAGGGCACTGCAGAGCGCAGAAGCCCACCCAATAGCAGTGAATACAGCATAAGTCAAATCAATCCTATCCTAACCTAACCAAACGTAACGTGACCAAACGTAAGCAAACAACTCCTATCGCGCCGAGACCTATATTGTTGCCCTCCTCAGAGCCAGACAGAACATATTAGAGGAGAGTAGAGCACAGAAATCCATAGAATCGCAGTGTACAGCGGAAAAGTCAAAGCCATCCAAACCTACCACAAACAAATGTAACCTATCCAAGCGGTGCATAACCCAACATAGTGTGCCGTGGCCACTATTGCTGGTCTCCGCAGGGCCAAGCAGTATGTAGTAGAGCGCAGATGAGCGCAGAAGTGCACCGAACAACAGTGTATACCTCGAGAGTCAAAGCTGGCCTAATATAACCCAAGAATACGTAAGCTAACCAAACGTAGCATAATTCAATCTATCGTGCCGAGA
>NW_016954312.1:4956-5277 GCF_001483705.2 Eufriesea mexicana
AGCAGAGACCACGACTTCTGACCTCTACAGTGCCAAACTGGACATTCTAGAGAACATTAGATAGCAGAAATCCAACGAATAGCAGTGTATAGCACAAAACTCTAGGCCATCATAGCCAAATCTAACCCAACCTGGACTAACCAAACGTAACCTGACGCAACCTACCGAGACACGACGACCATTGTTGGCCACCCCCTAGTCGAGCAGAGTCTAGTAGGGCAATGTAGAGCGCATAAATCCACCGAATGGTAGTCAGCTGCGCAAAAGTCAAAGTTATCCTGTCCTAACACGACCAAGCATAACATAACCGAGCGCAACATA
>NW_016954313.1:0-555 GCF_001483705.2 Eufriesea mexicana
TTGTTTTGTTATAGCCATGGCAATGCTTTAAAGTCTGCCTGACAAGTTCAATTTTATTGACATCTTCGACTAATATCGTGGTGAGCATGTTTCTCTGCATGAATAAGGAGGAAAGATTCTATTGGTTTGCTATAGCCATTGCATTGCAATAGAATCTGAACGAAAAGTTAGTTTTATTAACATTTTCGTGTATCATTGTTGTGAGCAAACCTTTCTGCGTAAATAGGGAGGAATGATTCCATTGGGTTGCTATAGCCATTGCATTGCAATAGAATCTGACTGAAAAGTTCAATTTTATTGACATCTTCGGATAACATCGTAGTGAGCATGGTTCTCTGCGTAAATAAGGAGGAAAGATCCTATTTTGTTTTGTTATAGCCATGGCAATGCTTTAAAGTCTGCCTGACAAGTTCAATTTTATTGACATTTTCGACTAATAATTTTCTCTGCATGAATAAAGAGGAAAGGTTATATTGGTCTGCTATAGCCATGGCATTGCAGTAGAATCTGCCTGAAATGCTCTATTTTAATGAAATCTCTGAGAAATATCGTTTT
>NW_016954314.1:0-600 GCF_001483705.2 Eufriesea mexicana
TTTTGTGCTGTACACTGCCCCTCGGTGGATTTCCGCGCTCTACATCGCTCTACTGTGCTCTGCACGCCTCGTGGTCGGCCAGTAATACTGATCTCTGCACGTTATGCTTAGTTAGGCTATGTTCGGTTTGGTTAGCCTAGGACAGGTTAGGATTTGGTATATTTGACTTTTGTGCTACACATTGCAATGCTGAGGATTACTGCGGCCTACTGAGCTCTAGCATGTTCTGCGTGACACTGAAGAGGCAAGCAATATTGTACTCGGCACGTTAGGTTGACATACGCTACGTTCGGCTGTGTTATGTTTGGCTATGTTAGGATAGGATAGCTTTGACTTTTTTTCTATACACTGACATACGGTGGACTTCTGCGCTCTACCGTACTTTAATGCGCTCTGCTTGGGTCTGGCGAGGACAGCAACAGTGGCCTCGGCACGATAGGTTGAGTTATGTGACGCTCGGCTTGGCTAGGTTTTGTTAGGTTTGGTATGGTTAGCTTAGAATTTTGTGCTATACATTGCTATTCTGTCGATATCTATGCTCTGCATTGCTCTACTAGCCACTGCTTGTCTCGTGGGTGGCCAGGAATAGTGTTCGTGGCA
>NW_016954315.1:0-918 GCF_001483705.2 Eufriesea mexicana
ATTCTGTTGCAGCACTAGAAAGACAAATTACAGGTCCATTTTGTCGTCAGGCATTAGCTATTGTTATAGCAGGACTGTGTATAGCCATCGCCACAGTGCAGTAGGCTTTGAAATAATTTGACCACTGTTATAAGGTCTACAGCAATTATAGAATACACAATGTATAGCACGGATATAGCTGGTGGTACATACAACCGACATTACGGCACTTAGTACAGCTGGCAGCAAAGCGTTGTAGTCGTTGGATTATCTGCTTAATGATGGTTTAAACTTCATAGCAATTCTAGGATGACAAGCGTCAAATGCATTATATGGCCATTAACAATTGACACAGCAGAAATGTGCAGAGCCATCGTCACAGTATCGTAGCCGCCGAACCTCTTCGTTCACTGATGATATGAGTTCCAGAACAATTCTAGTATAGCCTGCAGATATAGTACGGCCATGCTAATTGCAATAGGCTGTACGTTACACTGTACATCTACCAACAGGGCGCAGTTGCTGTAGGATAAGTATGTTCACGGATGATATATATTCTACAAAGACAGGTCGATTATCCCTCTAGATATAAACAATTGCAACAGAGTACAGAGAATGGCCATCATCACAGTACCGCACTGGTTGCACAAGTTTGTTCGGTGGTGATGAGAGTTCCAAACAATATATAGGATAATCAAAGTATAGCACGGTTATGGCTAGAGATATTTACATTTCACAGTACGTATCTTATAACATATACCAACAGATCACTGTATCCGTTGCATTAGCCTGTTGAATCATGACTTAGATTTGCAGCTACTATGCAATGGCGAAAGGCAGGCCAACTACCGCTCGAGACATTAACAACTGACAACACAGCACTAAGTACAACCATCACCACTGCACTGTAACCGTTGTACTGATTTGTTCGCTGGCGAC
>NW_016954316.1:0-5247 GCF_001483705.2 Eufriesea mexicana
TGTGCTATACACCGCTATTAGGAGCATTTCAACGCTCTGCATTGCTCTGCTGTACTCTGCTCGCTTCTAGAGGGGCCAGTAATAGCTTTGTCGGCACGTTAGGTTGAGTTAGGCAACGTTTGGTGATGATATGTTAGTATGGGTTAGGTTTGGACAGCTTTGACTTTTGCGGTATAGTCCGGTTTTCGGGGGCTTCTGCGCTCCGCCGTGCTGCGGTGTGTTCTCCTTGGCTCCAGGAAGTCCAGCAATGGTGGTTTCAGCACGCAAGGTTAAGTTAGGTTACGCGTGGCTTTGCTATGCTTCGGATATATATGGCTAGAAGTGCTTTGACTTTTGTGACGTACACTGCTATTCGGGCGATACCTGTGCGGTGCATTGCTCTACTATCATCTGCCTGTCTATGGGGAGGCCAATAACAGCGGTCGTGGCAGGTTTGGCTGCGTTATGTTACGTTTGGATAGGCATGGTTTGACTAAGATTGGTAAGGATGGCTCTTTCTTCTGTGCTATAAACTGCTATTCGGTGGATTTCTGCGCTCTACTGTGCTCTAGTACATTCTGCGTGGCCGTGGGGAGGCAAGAAATATTGGTCTCGGCAAGTTAGCCTGATCTACGTTGCGTTTGGTTATGTTACGTTTGGTTAGGTTAGGATAGGGTGGCTTAGACTTTTGTACTATACACTGGCGTTCTATGGATCTCTGCGTTCTACTGTCCACTAATATGTCCCTCCTGCCGATGGCGATGCTATCAAAGGTGGGATAGACCCGTTAGGTTGGGATTGGTTACGTTTGGTTGCGTTACGCTAAGCCAGGTTAGGAAGGATATCTCTTGCTTTTCCGCTGTGCACTACAATGTGGCTGATTTCTGCGGTCTACTGTGCTCTAGAATATTCTGCTTGGCTCTGTGGAGTCTAGCAAATGCGGTCTCGGCACTTTATGCTGGGTTGCGTTCGGTTTTATTATGTTTGGGTGGGTTAGGATAGGATAACTGTGACGTTTGCGCTGCACACTGCTATTCGGACGATTTCCACGATCTACGTTGCCCTACTATACCCCGCTCGACTCTGGAGAGCCCAGTAATAGTGGTCTCGGCACGACAGTTTTAGTCAGGCTACGTTTGGTAAGGCTATGTTAGTATAGGTTAGGTTTGGACAGCTTTGACTTTTGCGATGTACACTGCTATACGTTGTACTTCTGCGCTCTACTGTGCTCTGGCATGTTCTGCTTGGCTCTGGAGGGGCCAGCAATGGTGGTCTCGGCACGCAAGTATGAGTTATGTTACGCAAGACTTGGCTAGGTTCGGATAGGTTTGGTCAGAGTAGCTTCACCTGTGTGCTTTTGTCGGCATTTCGGTCGGTATCTGCACACTGCATTTCCCTACTAGCATCTGCCTATCTCTGGTGGACCTGCAACAGCTGTCGTGGCAGGTTCGGTTTAGCTACGTCACGCTTGGCTAGGTTAGGTTAGGTACAGTTTGCTTAGGATGGCGTTGACCTTTATGATATACGCTGCTATTCAGTGGATTTCTGTGATCTGCTTTGCTCTGATTTCCTCCGCTTGGCCTAGGGGCTGCCATCAGTATTGGTCTCGGCACCTCAGTCTGAGATAGGTTCGTTTGGTTAGGTTAGGACAGGGTATCTTTGACTTCTGTGCAATACTTCGCTATTGGGTGGATTTCTACGATCTACATTGCTCTACTTTACTCTGCTCGACTCCGGGGAGCACAGTAATAGTGCTCTGGGCACATTAGAATGTGAAGGATAAGGTTTGGTTATGTTACGTTTGGTAAGGTTACGATAAAACAGCTTTGACTTTTATGCTACACACCGCCGTTCGGTGGATTTCTACGCTATACTGTGCTCTAATATATGCTCCTTGTTAGTCTGAGCTATTTTGCGTTTGGTTACGTTACGTTTGCTAAGGTTAGGATAGTATAGCTTTAACTTTTGTGCTGTACACGGCTATACGATCGATACATGTGCGCTGTGTTGCTCTTCTAACATCTGCCTGAATCTGGGGAGGCCGGAAATTGTGGTCATGACACGTTTGGTTCAGTTAGGTTACATTTGGTTTAGTTAGGTTATGTCAGGTTATGATAGGATATCTTTGAATCTTGTGCTACACATTGCTATTTGCTCGCCTTCTGCGCCCTACTGTGCTGCTGTATACTCTGCTTGGCTCTGGGTAGGCCAGCAATAGCTGTCTCGGTACATTAGGTTATGCTACGTTGAGATCGGTTACGTTACGTTTGGTTAGGTTGGGACAGAGCGGCCTAGACTTTTGTGCTATTCACCGCCACTCGGCAGATATCTGTGCGCTGCACTGCCCTACTTGCATATGCTCGAGGCGGAGGAGGCCAGCAATAGCGGTCGTGGCACGCTTGGTTTTCAGGATACATTTGGTTAGGTTAAGTTTGGTTATGTTTGGTCAGCATGACTTAGACTTTTGTGCTATACACTGCTATTAGGTGGCTTTCTGTAGTTTACTGTGCTGTAATATATTCTACTTTGCTATGGTGTGGGCAGTAGTATTGGTCGCGGCACGTTTGTCTGAGTTATGTTGCGTTTGGGTATACGTTCGGATAGGATAGGATAGGGTAGCTTACACTTCCGTGCTATACACTAGTATTTGGTGGATTTCTACGCTCTACTGTGTTCTTATGCGCTCTGCTTGGCTCTTGTGAAGTCAGTAATAGCGGTCTCGGCACGTTAGGTCATAGGGTGCGTTTGGTTATGTTATGTTAGCTTTGGTTCGGTTTGGATGTCTTTGACTTCTCTGCTCTACGCTGCGATCCTATGGATTTCTGCGTCCTACTCTCCACAGATGTGTGCTGCATTGCTCTGGGGAGGCCAGCAATAGTGGTGGTGGCACGTTAAGTTGGGTTTGGTTTCGTTTAGTAGTGTTGCGGTTGGTTAGGTTAGGATAGGTTACCTTTGACTTTTGTGCTACATACTGCTTTTAGGTGGATTTCTCCGCTCTACTGTGCTCTAATATGCACTGCCCTGTTCTGGGATTGCCAGAAATTGTGCCTGTGGTATGTTAGGCTAAGTTTGGTTACGTTTGGTTAGTTTATGTTGGCGTGTGAAAGGTTCGGATATTTTTCGTTTTTCTTCTTTACATAGTGATTCTATGGTCTTCTGCAGTGTATTGTGCGCTACAACACTCTGCTTGCATCTACAGACGCGGGGAAAAGTTGTGGCGGCAAGATAGTATGGGTTATGCTGCATTCGGTCTGGCTAGGTTTGCTCAGGTTTGTCCGGGATGGTTTTGACCTTTGTGCTATACAATGCTATTCGGAGAATTTCCGCGCTCTACTGCGTTCTAATATTCCGCTCCAATATCTGGGAATACCAGCAATTGTGGACGCGTGCCGCTAGATTGAGTTAGGTAACGATTCTGTAGGTTAGGTTAGGTTAGGGTATCTTAGACTTTTGTGCTATACACTGTAATGCGGTGGGTTACTGCGCTCTACTGTGTTCTAGAGTGTTCTGCTTGGCTCTGGGAAGGCCAGCAATAGTGTTCTCCGCCCGTTAGTTTGAGTTATGCTATGTTTGGCTACGTTATGATAGTTTAGGTTACGTGTGGATAGCTACGACTTACGTGGTATACGCAGTTGTTCGGGGGATTTCTGCGATCTGCTTTGCTCTAGTATGTTCCGCTTGTCTCTGGGGAGGCGAGCAGTAGTGGTACCGGCACGTTGGTTTGAGATACATAACGTAAGGTAATGTTAAGTTTGGTAAGGTTAGTATAGGATAGCTTTGACTTTTGTGCTATCAAACGATGCTCGGTGGACTTCTGCGCTCTACATTGCTGTAATATGCTCTGCTTAGATCTGTGGAGTACAGCAATAAGGGTCGCGCCACGTTATTTTGAGATATGCTACGGTTGGCTATGTTCCCATTTGTTATGTTAGGAAAGGATGGCTTTAACTTTTGCGCTATACGCTGCTATTCGGATAATTTCCGCGCTCCTCTGTGCTATACTGTATTCAGCTTAGCCCTGGGAGGTCCAGCAGTAGCGGCCGCTGCACGTCATGTATGGTTGGGCATCGTTTGGTGAGGATATGTTGATTTGTGCTAGGCTTGGATATCTTCGTCTTTTCTGCTAAACACTACGATCCAATGGCTTCCGGCGCTCCACCCCTTCTAGTATGTTCTGTTTCGCCCTGGGTAGGTCCGCAAATGTGGTCGCGTCACGTCAGGCTGTGTTTTGTTACGTTAGGTAATGATACGATTGCTTATGTTTGGAGGGGATAGTTATGACTATTGTGCTATACGCTGCTATTCGGTGAACTCCGGCGCTCTACCGTGCTTCAGTGTATTCTGCTCAGCTCTGGGTATGTCAGCACCAACGGTCTAGGCACGTCACGTTGAGATAGGATACGTTACGTTATGTTATGTCCGGTTTGGTTACGACACGATAGCTTTGTCTTTTGTGCTGTACTCTGCTATTCTCTCGATACCTGCACCCAGCATTGCTCTACTAGGATCTGCTTTTCTCTGGGGAGTCCAGGAATGACGGTGGTCTCACATTTGGTTTCGTTGTGTTACTTTTGGGTGGGTCTGAATAGGTTAAGTTTAGATACGGTGGCTTTGACTTTTGTGCTATACACCGCCATTCGTTGGACTTCTGCGCTCTTTTGTGCGCTATCACACTTTGCTTGTCTCTGTAGTCCCCAAGAATAATGCTCTCGGCACGTTAGGTTGTGTTACGTAACGTTTGGTTAGGTTAGGCTTTGGATACGTTAGTTTAAACCAGCTTTGACCTTTCTGATATACACAGATATTCCTACGATTTCAGCGTTATACATTGTTCCGCTCTACTCGGCTTGGCTCTCTTGAGGCCAGCAATAGAGGCCCAGACACGTTAGGTTCAGTGAGTCTACGTTTCATTAGGCTGTGTCAGGGTGGATTAGGTTACGATGTTTTTGACTTTTGTACTATACGATGCAATTTGGTGGCTTTCTGCAAGGTGTGGCTTCGATCGGCTAGGTTAGGTTAAGTTTGGTTAGGATAGCTGTGGCTCTTGTGCTATACGCTGCTATTCGGTCGATATCTGCGCTCTGCATTGCTCTGCTAGACACTGTTTGTCTGTGCGGAGGCCTGCAATAGAGGTTGTGCGGGTTTGTTTGTGTCAGGTTAGGGTCGGCTTTGTTAGCGTAGGTTAAGTTTGGTTCGGATGGCTTTGGCGTATGCCCTATACTCTGCTATTCGGTGGACACCTGCGCTCTACCGTGCTCTAGTATATTC
>NW_016954317.1:0-270 GCF_001483705.2 Eufriesea mexicana
GCCAGAATTGGTCTATTCAAAATCTGTAACCTGTTATAGCATGGCGAATAGATGGCATAACCCTTTCAATCCAATGGCAAGTACAGCTATCTACTTGCCAGAGAATAAGTCAATTCAAAACCTATAAGCTGCCATGGCTAGGTGATTAGATCGCCTATCGCCTGCAATCCAATGGCAAGTACAGCTCTCTACTTGCCAGAGAATTGGTCTATTCAAAATCTATAACCTGTTATAGCTTGGTGAATAGATTGCCTAGCGCCTTCAATCCAA
>NW_016954318.1:0-890 GCF_001483705.2 Eufriesea mexicana
TGTAATCATTCCTCCTTATGTAGGCAAGACAGTTAGCTCACCACGATATTACTCGAAAATATCGAAAAAATTGAATTTTCCAGGAAGATTCCATAGCATTGCAATAGCAACAGCACACCAATAGAATCTTTCCTCCTTATTTATGCAAGAAAATTACCCCACCACGGTATTAGTCGAAAATGACAATAAAATTGAATTTTCCATCCAGATACATCCAGATCCTATAGCAACGCAATGGCTACAACACGTGAATGGAATCTTTCCTCCTTATTTATGCAAGACAGTTAGCTCACCACGATATTAGTCGCAAACGTCTATAAAATTGAATTTTCCAGACAGATTCTATAGCATTGCAATGGCTATAGCACGTCAATAGAATCTTTTCTTCTTATCTAAGCAAGAAAGTTAGCTCACCACGACATAAGTCGAAGATATCAATAAAATTGGATTTTTCAGACGGATTCTCTACGATTGCTGTGGCTATAACGCGTCAATGGAATCTTTCCACCTCATTTATGCAAGGAAGGTTGTTCACCACTATATTAGCCGAAAACGGCCATAAATTTGAATTTTCCAGGCGATTCTATAGCTCTGCAATGGATATAGAAGGCCAATAGGATCCTGCCTCCTTACGTATGCAAGGGAGTTAGCTCACCACGATATATGACGAAAATGTCAATAAAATTGAATTCTCCAGGCGGATTCGATAGCTCTGCAATGGCTATAGCACGCCAATAGAATCTTTCCTCCTCATTTAAGCAAGAAAGTTAGTTCACCTCTATATTAGTCGAAAATGTCTGTAAAATTGAATTTTCCAGCCTGATTAGTAGCTCTGCAGTGGCTATAGCGCGCCAATAAAATCCTCCCTCCTTATTTATGCAAGAAAATTT
>NW_016954319.1:0-220 GCF_001483705.2 Eufriesea mexicana
GTCGAAAATGTAAAAAAATTGTAATCCACAGTCTGACTCTATAGTATTGCAATGGCTGTAGCATGCCAATAGAATCTCTTCTCCTTACTCATGCAAGAAACTTACCTCACCACGATATTTGTCGAAAATGTCAATAAAATTGTATCTTGCAGGCAGATTCTAGAGCATTGCAATGGCTGTAGCACGCCATTAGGACCTTTCCTCTTTATTTATGCACGAA
>NW_016954320.1:0-15040 GCF_001483705.2 Eufriesea mexicana
AAAGCCATCCCGCACAAACTTAGCCAAACATGGCATAACCAAACGTAACCTAACACAACCAGACGCGCCACGACCGCCATTGCTGGACACCTCAGCGACAAGAAGATGCTAGTGCAACAATGCAATGCACAGGTCCGACCGCGTAGCAGTGTATAGCGCAAAAGTCAAAGTCATCCTACCCTATCCTAATCAAGCGTAACATAGACGAACGTAACCTAACTCTACCTAACGTGCCCACACCATTATTGCTCACCTCCACAGCGACAAGCAGAATATGCTAGAGAACTGTAGAACGCAGAAGTGCGGCGCATTGAAGTGTAAGGCAGAAAAGTAGAAGATATCCTAGCATAACTTGACCCAACTTAACCTAACCAAGTGTAATCCACTCCTAACTAGAGTGCCAAGCCAAATTTTGCTGGGCTCCCCATCGTCAAGCAAGGCATATTAGGGGAAGTATAGCGCTGAGGACCATAGGATGGACGTGTATAGCACGAAAGTCAGAGATATCCTAACCTATCCGCGGAAAACGTGACCTAGGAGAACGCAAGGTAATCCAACCTAACGTCCCGCGGCTACTATTTCTGGAATTCGCAGAGCAAGGCAGGGAATAGCAGATAACAGTAGAGCGCAAGGATCCACAGAAAGGCAGTGTACAGCACAAAAGTCATAGCCACACTCTCCTAATCTGACAAATCGCTACGTAGCCAAACGTAACATAACTCAAAATAACGTCCCGCGAAAACTGTTGCTGGCCTACCCTGGTTCGAGCAGAGTATAGTAGTGCACAGAAGGGCGCAGAATTCCACCGAATGACAGAGTATAACACGGAAGACAAAGCTATCCAAACCTAACCCAAACCAACATAACCTGACCAAACGTAGCCTAACTAAACGCAACGTGCCGAGAGTACTATTGCCGGCGTTGCCAGAACCAAGCAGAGCGTATTAGAGCATAGTAGAGCGAACATATCCACCGAATGGCAATGTATAACGCAAAAATCGAATATATCAACCCCTAACCTGAACAAGCGTGGTATAACCAGACGTAACGTAACACAACCTGGGGGCCACGACCACTTTCGCTGACCTCACGAGAGCCAAGCATCGTATAGCAGAGCAATGTAGGACGCTGAAGTCGACTGAATAGCAACGTATACCACAAAAGTCAAATATATCCCATCGAAACGTAGCCAAACCTAAGCTAACAAACGTTACATAAATCAACCTAACCTGCCGACAGCATTATTCCTGGCGTCCACGGATACAAGCAGTGTCTGAAAGCGAACTGAATAGCGCAGAAGCCCATAGAAATGCATTGTGTTGGACAAAAGACGAAGCTATCCTAATCTAATACATCAAAACCGAACCTAACCAAACGTAACATAACCCAACCTAACGTGCCGCGACCCTCATTGCTGGCCTCCCTCGAGCCGAGCAGGGGTTGGTAGAGCAACGTAGAGCGCAGAAATCCACTGAATTGCTGCGTACAGCGCAAAAGTCTAAGCTATGCTATCCAAGCCTGGCCTAACCTGACGTAACCAAACGCAACCTAACTTATCCAAACATGCCTCGCCCACTATTTCTGCACTTCCCAGAGCCGAGCAGAGTATAGAAGAGCAATGCAGGGCGCATGAATCCACCGAATAGCAATGTACTGCACAAGAACCTTAGCTACCCCTTCCTAACCTAGCCAAACGTAACAACCAAACGTAACATAACTCAGGCAAACGTGCCGTGACCAATACTGCTGGCCTCCCAATATCCAAGCAGAATACACTAGAGCGCAGAACAGCGCAGGAACCCACCGTCGAGCAGTGTATAGCACAAAAGTCAAAGCCATCCTAAGCAAACGTACCCTAACCTAAACTAACCGAACGAAACATAGCCCAGCTAACCAAGGGTGCAACGACCGCTGTTTTTGGCCTCACGAGAGCCAAGCAGAGTATAGCAGAGCAACGTATGGCTCTAAAATCGACCGAGTAGCAGCGTATATCGAAAAATTCTAAGCTATCCCAACCAAACCTAACCAAACCTTGCCTTACCGAACGTAACATGTCCCAGCCAAACGTGCCAGGACCGTTATTGCTGGCCTCTCCAGAGACAAGCAGAACATGTTAGAGTACAGTAGAGCGCAGAAATGCAACGAATGGAAGCGCATAGCGCCAAAGTTAAAGCTATCCAAACCAAACGTGTCCGATCCTAACAAAACCGAGCGTAACATAACTACAGGTAGCGTACCGAAACCACTATTGCTGTCCTGCCCATATCAAAGCAGAGTATATTAGAACGCAGTAGGGAGCAAGAATTCACCGCATAGCTGTGCATAGACAAAAGTCGCGTCTATCCCATCCCAACATAGCCAAACCTTACCAAACCAATCGTAACGTAACGCAGCCTAACGTGCCGCGACCGCTACTACTGGCGTCCCGGAGAAAAGAAGGGTGCGATAGCGCACAATAGGGCGCTGGGCCCATAGGATCACAGTGCGTAGCGCAAAAGTCGTAGCTAACCCAGCCTAACCCAGCATAGCCTAAAACTGCCAAGCGTAACCAAGCTCAACCTAACGCGCCGCCACCACGATTGCAGTCCTCCACAGAGAAAAGCAGGACTTACTAGAGGAGGGTGGTGTGCAGAAATACATCGGATCGCAGTGTACAGCAGAAAATTTAATGATACCCAAACCTAGCACGAACTAACATAACCTTACCTATCGTAGCCAAACTCAACGTAACGTCCCTTGACCTATATTGCTAGTCCCACCAGGGTCCAGCAGACTAGGGCGGGGCACAGTGGAGGGCAGGAATGATATAGCAGAAAAGTCAATGCTATTCTATTCTAACCTAACTAAACGTGACAAAAACAAACATAGTCTAACACAAACTTTCGTGCCGGGACGACTACTGCTGCCCTGCCTAGAGACAGGCAGCATATACTAGAGCATAGTAGAGCGTGGAAATCCACCAAATTGCAGTGCATAGCACAAAAGTAAAAGCTTCTCTATCCAAACATAGCCTAACCTGATATAAACAAATGCATTCTAACTAATTCTAACATGGTGCGGCCACTATTGCTGTCATCCACAGAGCCAAACAGAACTTGTTAGAGGGGGCACGGGTGCAGAAGTCCATCGCATCGCAGTGTACAGCAGTAAATTGGAAGATATCAATACCTAGCAGGAACTAACATGGCATAACCTATTGTAGCCAAGCTCAACATAACCTTCCGCGACCAATATTGCTGCCCCCCCCCCATCCAGCCGATTAGGGTAGAGCAGTTTGGAGGGCAGGGATACACCGAATAACTACGTATAGCACGAAAGTCGAAGCTACCGTAACCATTCCTTTCCTAACATAACCTAACCGAACGTAACGTGTCCCAACATAACGTGCCACTGCCACAACTACTCGCATCCCTAGAGCCGAGCAGAGTATAGTAGAGCAATGTAGGGCGCAGGTATCGACTGAATAGCGGTGTGTAGCACAAAAGTCAAAGCTTCCATATCCTAACCTAATCGAACGTGACATAGCAGTGCGTAATCTAGCTCTACCTTATCTGCCGAGAACACCATTACTGACCTACCCACAGACATGCAGAACGTACTAAAGCATAGTAGGGCGAAGGGATCCACCGGACTTCAGTGCACAGCACAAAAGCAGATGCCACCAGAACCAAACTTAACCCAACCAAACCTAACCGCACGTAACCTAACCCAACCAAACGTGCCACGACCGCTATTGCTGACCTCCCCAGAGACAAGTAGAGGCTAGTAGAGCAATGCAGAGCGCAGAAATCAACTGTAGAGCAGTGTATAGCACGAAAGTCAAAGCTACCGTACCCTAACCAGCCACACCCAACATTGCCGTGCGCAGCCTAGCTCATCCTAACGCGCCGAGACCTCCGTTGCTGGCCTCCCCAGGCCCAAGCAGAGAACGTTAGAACACAGTAGAGCGCAGAAATCCACCGTATAAGCGAGTCTGGCACAAAAGTCAAAGCCACCCTGACTTAACCTAACCTAACCAACCTTAACTTAACCTCACATAACCACACGTAACATTACTCGACCAAACGTGCCACGACCGCTATTGCTAGCCTCCCCAGAATCGAGCAGATGCGAGTAGAGCAATGCAGTGCGCAGATGTCCACATAATAGCACTCTAAAGCACAAGAGTCAATGCCATCCGACCAGACTTAACCAAACCTAAGCTAACCAAACGTGACCTGGCACAAGCAAACGTGCAAGGGCCACTACTGCTGGCCATCCCTCATCCAAGCATAAAATATTATGGCACAGTAGAGCGCAGAGATCAACCGCATAGAAGTGCATGGCACGAATGTCAAAGCTACAATATCCTATCCTATCCATATGTAGCCTAACCGTACGCCGCCTAACTCATCCTGTCGCGCCGAGACCACAATTGCTGGCCTACCCAGGCCTAAGCAGAGAATACTAGAGCAGATTGGAGCGCAGGAATCCACCGAATGCCAGTGTGCAGCACAAAAGACAACACAATCCTGTCCCAACCTATAAAAGCGTAACAAAAGCAGACGTAACGTAACCCAAACTCAGGTGACACGACCGCTGCTTTTGGCCTCACGAGAGCTAAGCAGAGCATAGCAGAGCGTTGCAGAACGCTGAGATCGGCCGGAGAGCTCTATACAGCATGGAGGTCAAAGCCGTTTTAACCAAACGAAGCCAAGGCTAACACAACCGATCGTATTATAACTCAACCTAGCGTGCTGAGAGCATCATTCCTGGATTCCGCAGAGACAAGCAATGTGTGGTAGCTCATTGGAGAGTGCAGAAGTCCACAGAATAGCAGTGTGAAGCACAAAAGTCTAAGCTATCCTAACCTAACAAATCGTAACATAACCTAACCAAGCATAACCTAACACTGCCTAACGTGCCGAGACCGCTACTGCTGCCCTCACCAGAGGCAAGTAGAACATATTAGGGTGGAGCTGATCGCGGTTAACCATAGAACCGCAGTCCTTCGCAGAATAGTAGAAGCTACCATTTCCTAACATATGCATACGTAACATAGTAGAACGTAGCTTTGCTGAACCTAACGTGCCGAGAGAACTATTGCTTGGCTACACAGGGCCAAGCAGAATTTACTGGAGCGCAGTAGAGCGCAGTGATCTGCCGCAGTGCTGTGTGCACCACAATGGTGGAAGACACCCTAACCTAACCTGTGCTAACCTTAACTAACCGAAAGTAACTTTATACAAACTGACGTACGGCGTCCGAGGTTGCTGGCAACCGCAGAGCCAAGCCAAACATGTTAGCGGAGCGTAGAACGCAGAAATACGTTGAATTGCAGTGTATATCAGAAAGATCTAAGCTTCACGAGCCTAACCCAAGCTAACAGGACCAAACCTCACATAGCCTAACAGAGCATAGCTTGCCGCGACATATATTGCTGGGCTCCCCATGGCCAGACGGAGTATAGTAGAGCACAGTATGTCGTAGGAATCCACCTATAGCAGTGTATACCGCGAAAGTCAAATCAATCCAAGCCTAACCCAAACAGGCGTAACGTAGCATGACGTAGCCTAAATAAACATAACGCGCCGAGACCACAGTTACTTGTCACCCCATTGATAGATTATTGTAGAGCAATGTAGGGCGCAGAAATCCACCGAATAGCCGTGTATAGCATAAAAGTCAAAGCTATCCTATCCGAACTTATTTTTACCCAAGCAAGCCAAGCGTAGCATATTTGAAACAAGCGTGCCGCGACCACAACTTCTAACCTCCCCAGAGGCAAGCAGAACATATTAGAGCACAGTAGAGAGCAGGAATCCACCGAATAGCAGTGTACAGCGCAAAAGTCAAAGTTATCCTATCCTATCCCGACCGCATCGTACACAGCCATGCGCAGCATAACAAAACAAAACGCGTCGCGTCCAACATTCTTGGCGACCCCGGAAACAAGCAGAGTGTTACAGCGCACAGTAGAACGTAGGAGTCCAGAGAATAGCAGTGTGCAGCACGAAAGTCAATGCTAACCCAACCTAATCATGCATAACCCAAGCTGACCAAGCGCAATCGAACCCAGGATAACGTGGCGCGACCACTATTGCAGGCCTCCACAGGCGCAAGCAGATTAGAGTAGAGTACATTAGAGGGCAGGTATCAACCGGTTAACAGTATATAACGCGAAAGTCACTTCTATCCGAACCAAACATATCCAAACCTAACCCAACCAACCGTAACAAAACACAACCTAACGTGCCGCGACCACTATTGCTGGCCTGCCGAGAGTCGAGCGGTGCATAATGGAGCAGTATGAAGTGCAGAAGTCCTCCGAATAGCAGTGTATAGCGCAAAAGTCAAAGCTATCCTATCCTAACCTGAACAAGCCTAACGCATTCAAGCGTAGCTAAACTCATTCTCACGTACCGAGACCACTATTACTGCCCTCCCCAGAGCCCAGCAGAACATATTAGAGGAGAATATAGCGCATAAATAAATAGAATGACTGGGCGTAGCACAATAGCCGAAGCTATCCTATCCTACCGCAGCCAAACTTAACACAACCGAACGTAGCGTAGCTCTACCTATCGTGCCGAGACCGCTATTGCTAGCCTCTCCAGAACACAGCAGAAAATATTAGAAAACAGAGGAGCGCAGAAATCCACCGAATAGCAGTTTATAGCACAAAAGTCAAAGACACCCAAACAAAACCAGGTACAACCTAACCTAAGCAAACGTAGAAAAACTTAACCTAACAAGAAGAGACTTCTATTTCTGGTCTCCGCAGAGCGAAACAGAACATATTAAAGTGCAGTGGAGCGCAAGAATACACGGAGTTGCAGTGTATAACACAAAAGTCTAAGCCATCCGGACCAAACGTAACCTAACCTAACGTAGGCAAACGAAACATAACACATCATAACGTGCCTCGACTGAGAGTGCTGGCCTCGTCACGGTCGTGCAGAGCAAAGTAGAGCAATGAAGAGCGCAGAAATCGTCCGAATAGCCGTGTATAGCATAAAAGTCAAAGCTATCCCATCCTAACCTAACGAAACGTAGCATAACCAGACCTAACCTAACACAACCTGCCGTGCCGAGACCGCTATTGCTGCCCTTACCAGAGACAAGTAGGGCATACTTCAGCATAGTAGATCTCAATAATTCATCCAGCAACAGTGTATACCACGTAAGACAAAGCTATCCAGACCGAACCCAGACTACCATGACCCAACCAAACTTTGCCCAGCTTAACCAAGCGTGTCGAGACCACTATTGCTGGCCGCCGCAGTGTCGAGCAGAGTATAGAAGAGAAATTTAGTGCGCATGAATCCACCGAATAGCAGTGCATAGCACAAGAACCTATGCTACCCTATTGTAACCAAACCGAGCGCAACATACCTCAGACACACTTTCCGAGGCCAATACAGCAGGCCTTCCATTTGTCAAGCAGAATACGCTAGAGCAAAGTAGACGGCGGAAATCCACCGAAGAGCAGCGTATAGCAGAAGGGTCTAAGCTACCCTGTCCTAGGCTAGCCTAACCTACCCTAACCGAACGTAACATAACCCAACTAAACGTGCCACGGCCGCTATTGCTGGCATCGAAAGAGCAAATCAAAGCACACTAGAGCACAGTAGAACGCAGAAATCAACCGAACAGCAGTCTACAGCCCAGAAGTCAAAACTATCCTCGCCTAGCTTGACAAAACGTAACATAACCAAGCGTTACCTATCTGAAACTAAGGCGCTGAAACCACCGTTGCTGGCCTCCCCAGAGCGAAGCAAAGTATATTATAGCACACTGGAGCACAGAAGTCCACCGAATGGCAGTTTATAGCGCAAAAGGCATAAGTAACATATCGCAACCAAACATATCGTGCAATACGGAACGTAATCAAACTCAACAAAAACGTGTCGCCACCAATATTGCTGACATCCACAGAGCCATGCAGAACATATTAGAGGATAGTAGGGCGCAAAAGACCATTTAATCGCAGTGTACGGAGGAAAAGTCACAGATACCCAAACCTAACCCAAACTGTCTTAACCCATCCTAACGTAGCCAAGCAGATCGTAACGAGCCGAAACCACCATTGCTGGCCTCCCCAAGCTCTTGCAGAATAGAGTAGAGCAAAGCGTATGGCAGGAATACACGGAATGTCTGTGTACAGCGCGAAAGTCAAAGCTATACTAATCAAACATTACCTAACCTAACCCAGCCAAACGTAATGTGACTGCACCTAACGCGCCACGGGCACTATTGCTCACATCCCAGTAGTGGCGCAGAGTATAGTAGAGCAATGTATAGCGCAGATATCGATCGAATAGCAGTGTATAGCACAAAAGTCAAGGCTACCCTATCCTAACCCATCCCAGCTTAATATAACCGAACGCAACATAGCTGAACCGAATGTGCTGAGGCAAATGCGGCTGGCCTCTCCAGAGCCAAGCAGAATATACTAGAGCACAGTACAGCGCGGAAAGGCACCAAATAACAATGTATAGCACAAAAGTCAAAGACATCCTAACCTAATTTGTCCTAACCTAACCTAAGCCAAACGTAGAACAACTAAACATAACGAGCCGGGATATATATTTCCGACCACCCAGAGCCTAGTAGAACATATTCGAGCACAGTAGAGCGCGGAAATCCGCTAAGCAGACGTGTACAACATTGAAGCCAAAGAAATCCTAACAAAACGTAGTCCTACCTAGCCTAGCCAAACGTAACCGAGCAAAGCTTATCGTGCCACGACCGCTATTGCTGGCCTCCCAAGACTCGAGCAGAGCATAGTAGAGCAATGAAGAGGGCAGAAATCCACCGAATATCAGTGTGCAGCACAAAAGTCAAAGCTATCCTTTCCGAACCGAACCAAACGTGACATAAGCGGACCTAACATGATCCAAACTTACGTGCCACGAAAGCTATTGCTGGCCGCACGAGAGCTAAGCACAGCATAGCAGAGAAGTATAGAAAGCTGAAATCGTCCGAATGTCAGTTTATAGCAAAAAAGTAAGAGGTGCCCTAACCTAATCTGACCTAATATAACCTAGTCAAGCATAACCAATCCCAAACTAACGTTCCTAGCCAACGATTGCTGGCCTTCCCACCGCCAAGCATGACATATTAGGAGAGAGTAGAGCGCCGAGGTCCATAGAATGGCAATGCATAGCATGAAGATCAAAGATATCCTAACCTAACACAAACAAACCAAACCTGACCGAACGTAACATATCAGAACCTAACGCGCCGCGGCCTCTATTTCTGGAATTCCCAGAGCAAAACAGATCACAGTAGTGCGCAGAAGTCTACCGAATTGCGGTGTATAGCACAAAAGTCAAAGCTATCGCATCCTAACCTAACAAAACCTTACCGAACCAAGCGTAATCTAACAGAGCCTTACGTGCCGTGACCACTATTGCTGCCCTCTTTGGGCCATGCGGAACATATTAGAAGAGTGCAGGGCGCGGAAATCCATAGAGTCGCAGTGTATGGCTGAAAGAGCAAGGATGTCCGAACCTTACAAATGCCAACATAAACTAACAAAACGTAACCGAACAAAACTTAACGTGCCGAGATCACTAATGCTGTCCTCTCCAAAGCCAAACAGAGTATACCAGAGTGCAGTGGGGCGCAGATATCCACCGAACAGCCGTGTATGGCACAAAAATCGAAGCTATCCCCTACCCTAACCTAACTAAACGCATCATAACCAAGTGCAACCCAACAGAGACTAACCAGCCGAGACCAATACCGCTGGCGAACGCAGAGCCAAGCAGAATACGCTAGAGCGCAGAGGAGCGCAGAGATCCGACGCATTGCTGTTTGTAGCCCAAAAGTGGAAGATACCCTAACCTAACCTGCCCTAACCTTACCTAACCAAAAGTCATTTAACACAACCTGACGTGCCGAGGCCACGGTTTCTGGCATTCGCAGAGCCACGCAGAACACATTAGTGAAGGGTACAACACAAAAATCAATAGAATCGCCGCGTACAACAAAAGATTTAGAGTTATCCTCTGCGAACCTAATCTATTGTAACATAACCAAACGTAGCAAAATTCAACCTAACGCGCGGCGACCACTACTACTGCCCTCCACAGATTCAAGCAGAACTCATTAGTGGAGGTTCGGAAGCAGAAGTCCATAAAATCGCAGTGTATATCAAAAAAGTCTAAGCTACCCAAGCCTAACCCAAAGCAACAGAACATACCCAAACGGAGCCTAACCTAACCTAACCTAGCCCAACCAAACCCAGCCTAACCCACAGAATCACAGTGTACATCAGGGCAGTCGAAGCTACCTAAACCTATCTCAAACCAACTGAACATAGCCAAAAATAGCCTAACACAGCCTAACGTGCCAAAACCGCTATTGCTTACCACCGCAAAGCCAAGCAGGACATACTAGAGCACAGTTGATCGCGGAAACCCACCGTATAGCAGTGTGCAGCACAAAAGTTGAAGCTATCCCGACCAAACTTAGCCTGGTCCAACCTATCCGAACGTAACCTGACTCAACATAACGTGCCGAGACCACTATTGCTGGCCTTCCCTGAGACAGGCTGAAAATATTAATGCACTGTAGAGCGCAGAAGACTACCTAATAGCAGGCTATACCACTAATCTCAAAGTTATACTCTGCAAACATAACCAACCGAAACGTAAACAAACGTAGACAAATTCAACATAACGCGGCGCGACCATTAGTGCTGGCCTCCCCAGATGCAAGCTTAACACGTTAGTCAGGTGTAGAATGCAGAAGTCCATAGAATCGTAGTGTCCGTCGGATAAGCCTATGCTACCCAAAACGTAACCCAAGCCAACAGAACACAGCCAAACGTAGAATAACTCAAACCAAGGTGCCGAGACCGCTATTTCTACCAACCCCAAATCCAAGCACGACATACTAAAGCGCAGTAGAGCGCAGAAATCCACCGAATAGCGGTGTACAGCACAAAAGTTAAAGCTATTCTAGCCAAACTATGCCTAACCCAAGCTAACCGAACGCAGCTTGTCTCAAAATATCGTGCCGGGGTCACTATTCCTGGTCATCCCAGGGCCAAACAGAGCACACTAGTGTGGAGTAGAACGCAGAAAACCATAGAATCGCTGTGTATATCAGAAAAGTCAAAGCTACTTAAGCCAAACCCAAACCAGCAGGACATAACCAATCATAGCCTAACACATCCTAACGTGCCGAAACCGCAAATGCTGCCATCCCCAGAGCCAAGCATATCATGCTAGAGCACAGTAGAGCTCAGGAATCCGCCGAATAGCAGTGTAAGGCACAAAATTGAAAGCTACCCTCACCAAACTTTGCACAACCAAGCATAACAGAACGTAACCTGACTCAACATAACGCGCCGAGACCACTATTGCTGGCCTTTCCGGAGCCGATCTGTAGATACTAGAGCACTGCAGGGCGCAGTAATGTACCTTATAACACAATATAGCACTAAAGTCAAAGCCAGCCTCTCCAAACGAAGCCAAACGTAACATAACCAAACGTAACCCAACTCAGCCTAACGTTCCGCGACCGCTATTTCTGGGCTCCCCGGAGTCATGCCGATCATGTCAGCAGAGAGTAGGACGCAGAAATCCATACAATCGCTGTGTATATCAGATAAGTCAAAACTGTCCAAGACTAACACAAACCAACAGAACATGGCCAAACATAGCATATCTCAACCTATCGTGCCGCGACGGCTATTGGTGCCATCCCCAGAGCCAAGCAGGACATACTATAGCACGGTAGTACGCAGAAAACCACCGAATAACAGTGTACATCACAGAAGATAAAGCATTCCTGTCCAAACTTGGGCTAACCCAACCTAAGCGAACGTATCCTGACTCAATATAATGTGCCGAGACAATTATTGCTGGCCTTTCCATGGCTAAGCTGAGAATATTAAAGCACTGTAGGCAGCAGAAATTCGCCTAATAGCAGAAAATGGCACTAAAGTCAAAACTACCCTCTCCTAACATAACCAACCATAACGTAACCAAACATAGACTAGCTCAAAGTAACATGGCGACACCGCTATTGCTGCCCACCTCAGAGCCAAGCAGGACATACTAGAGCACAGTGCAGCGCTGTAATCCACAGAATAGCAGCGTACAGCGCAAAAGCTAGAACAATCCTGACCAAACATTTCCTAACCCAGCCTAACCGAACGTAACATGACCCAACGTTACGTGCCTAGGCCACTATTGCTGGTCTTCCGAGAGACAGGATGAAGTCATTAAAGCACTGTAGGAAGCAGATATCCACCTAAAAGCAGAATATAACACTAAGGTCAAAGCTATCCTCTCCCAACCTAACCAACCGTAACATAACCAAACGTAACGCAACTCAACCTATCG
The DNA here is from genome assembly GCF_001483705.2 of Eufriesea mexicana. Lineage (NCBI taxonomy): Eukaryota > Metazoa > Arthropoda > Insecta > Hymenoptera > Apidae > Eufriesea > Eufriesea mexicana. Next base: position 12,342 of record NW_016954320.1, read on the forward strand.
TGCAGAGACCGCTATTTCTGCCCTCCCCAGCGCCAAGTTGAGCATGCTAGCGAGCAGTAGAGCGCGGAAATTCACCTAAGAGCAGTGTACAGCACAAAAACTGAAGCAATCCTGACGTATATTAGCCTGATCCAACCTCCCCGAACGTAACCTGAATCAACGTAACGTGACGTGATCACTATTGCTAGCCTTCCCAGGGACAAGCTGAAAATATTTGAGCACCGCAGGTCGTAGGAATCAACCTAATGGTAGACTACAGAACAAAAGGCTAAGCTACATCCTCCTAACCTAACTAAACGTAACATGACCAAGCCTAACCTGACGCAAACTAACGCGCCGCGATCAACATTGCTGGCCAGCCCAGAGTGAAGCAGAACATGATAGTGTAAAGTAGAATGCAGGAATCCATGAAATCGCGCTGTATATCTTGAAAGTCAAAGCTGCCCGAGCCCAACCCAAACCAATTGAACATAACCAAACATAGCCTGACCAAACCTAACGTGCCGAGACCGCTGTTACTGCCATCCCCTGAGCCAAGCAGGACATACGAGAGCTCATTAGATCGCAGAAGACCACCAAATAGCAGACTATGGCACTAAATTCGTTGTTATCCCTTCCAAACCAAACCAAACGTAACCTTACTCTAACTAAAGTGCCGCGACCACTATTGCTGCCCTCCCCAGAGTCACATGGAACACGCTAGTGGAAAGTAGAAACAGAAAACCGTGTAATCGCAGTGTATATCAGAAGAGTCAATGCTACCCGAGCCTAACCCAAACCAACAGAGCATAACGAAACATAGCCAGTCTCAACCTAACGTGCCTAGACCGCTATTGCTGTCCTCCACAGAGCCAAGCAGGACGTATTATGGCACAGCAGAGCGCAGAAATCCACCGAATAGCAGCGTACAGCACAAAAGTTAAAGCCATCCGTACCATATGTAGCCTAACCCAACCTAACCTAGCGCAGCCTATCTCAAACTAACGTGCCGAGACCGCTATTGCTGCCCTCCTCAGAGCAAAGCAGAACATGTTAGAGCACAGTAGAGCGCACAAAACGTCGGTATCGCAGTGCATATCACAAAGGTCATAGCTACCCTATCCAAACCTGACCAAACGTTGTGTAACCAAACGCACCCTAACATAACATTAGTTGCCGAGACAAGTATTGCTGGCATCCCCAGACCCAAGCAGAATACACAGGATCGCAGTACAGCGCACAAGTCCACCGAATAGCGGTGTGTAGCATAAGAGTCATAGCTATCCTCTCCTAATCTATCCTATCGTAACATTGCCAAACCCGGCATAGCGAAATCTATTGTGCCACGACCACTCTTGCTGGCCTCCCCAGAGAAGAGCAGTGTATACAAGAGCACCGAAAAGCAGAGAAATCAACCGAATAGCAGTGCATAGCACAAAAGTTGAAGCCACCCTAGCATAACTTAATCAAACGTGACATAACATGTAGTAACATAACCCAACCTATCGTGCGTAGACCAGTATTACTCTGCTCCCATAGCAAAGCAGAACATATTAGAGCACAGTGCAGCGTAGAAATACAACGGATTGCAGTGTAGAGGGCAAAATATAGTGCCACAGTATCATAACCTAACAAATCTTAGCACGAACACACATAACATAACTGAAAATAACCTGCCTCGGCCACTACTGCTGGCCTCCCGAGAGTCGGGCAGAGCGTAGTATATCACTGTAAACCGCAGAAATCCACCGAAGAGCAGTGTATAGCACAAACGTCTAAGCTATCCTATCCTAACCAAGCCAAACGTAACATAACCAAACGCAACCTATCTCAGCCTGACGTCCCGAAGATGCTACTGCTGGCCCTCACGGTGCCTAGCAGAACATGTTAGAGAAGAGTAGAGCGCAGAAGTCAATAGAACCGCCGTGCATACCTCGAAAATCGATGATACCCTTACCTAACCCCAGCAAACCTAACCCAAACAAACGTAACATATTCCTACCCAACGAGCAGCGGCCACGATTTCCGGAATTCCCGGAGTAAGGCATGGAATAATAGATCACAGTAGAGGGCAGAAATCCAACCGATTGCTGCGTACGGTACAAAAGTCCAATGTACCCTATCCTAACCAAGCCAAACATAACATAACAGAACGCAACGTGCCTAAGGCTGACGTGCCGGTACCAATACTGTTGGCCTCCCAATAGCATAACAGAATCCACTAGAGCACAGTAGAGCGCAGAAAGGCACCGGATAGCAGTGTACCGCACAAAGGTCAAAACCAACCTAACCAAACACAGCAGAACCGTAACCTAACTCAACAAAACGTGCCACGACCACCATTCCTGGCCTCCGAAGAGAAAAGCGGGTGAAATTATAGCGAAGCATAACGCAAATATCGACCGAATTGCCGTGTATAGCACAAAAGTCAAAGCCAACCCTGCTAACGTAACGAAACCCAACAAATGTGCCGCGTACGCTGTTGCTGGCCACCCCAGTGACAAACGTATGCTATTTGAGCTGCACAGCGTACAGGTGTCTACCGAATAGCAGTGTATAGCGCAAAAGTCAAAGCTAGGCCCACCTGACCTAACCAAACGTAACATAACAAAACAGCTTAACCCAGCATAACGCGGCGAGACTACAACTGCTAGGATCCCCAGAGCCACGCAGAGCATGTTAGAGTAATGTATAGTGCAGGAATCCACCGAAAAGCCTTG
>NW_016954321.1:0-1239 GCF_001483705.2 Eufriesea mexicana
ATCCATACATGCACAAATACATTCGTCCATACATACATCCATACACACATCCATACACACATCCATACATACATCCATACAAACATACATACATACATCCACACAAGCATACATTCATGCACCCATACATCTGTACATCAATACATCCATCCATCCATATATCCTGCCATCCACCAGTACATCCACCCATACATCCATCAATCCATACATCCATACATCCTTACAACCATTCATCCATTCATACATCCATCCATACATCCACCTTGCAACACATCCATCGATCCATACATCCATACAACAACCCATCCATCCACCGATCCATACATGCATACATACATCAACACGTATATCCATACATACACAAATTCATTCGTCCATACATACATCCATAGACACATACATATACACATCCATACGTACATCCTTACAAGCATACATTAATGCATCCATACATCTGTATATCAATACATCCGTCCATCCATATATCCTGCCATCCACACGGACATCTAACCACATATCCATCCATCCATACACCGATACATCCATACATCCATTCGTCCATACGTCCATACATATATACATTCGTACATCCATACATTCGTACATACATACTTCCGTACATCCATCCATCCATACATCCACCCGTCCATACATCCATCGATCCATATATGTATACAACAATGCACCCATCCATCCATCCATACATCCATAAATACATCAACAAATACATCCATGCAAACACGAATACATTCGTCCATATATAAATCGATACACACATCCTCCCATACATTCATACATACATCCATAGATATATCCATACATACATCCGTACATACATCAATACATCCTTAAATACATCCAGCAGTCCATCCATCCATCCGTACAAGCACACATGAATCAATAGATACATCCTTCCATCCATACATCCATACATATATATATATATATATCCATACATCCGCACATCCGTACACGCATACATTCGTACATCAATACATCCATACATCCATACAACCATACATCCATACATTCATAAATACATACATCCATGCATCCACGCATCCATTCATCCATCCAACCGAACTTCCGTGCTACCATACATCCATATATTCATAAATACGTACATGCATAAATCCATGCATTCTTACTCCAATCCATCCATACAACCATCCACAAATACATACATACATATATGCATCCATATATCCATACATCCGTGCATGCGTCAATCCATACCTC
>NW_016954322.1:0-1303 GCF_001483705.2 Eufriesea mexicana
TTCGACTAATATCGTAGTGAGCTACCTTGCTTGCATAAATAAGGAGGAAAGATTCTATTGGCGCGCTATAGCCACTGCAATGCTACAGAATCTGCCTGGAAAGTAAAATTTTATTGACAGTTTCGAATAATAACGTTGTGAGCTACCTTTTTTGCATAAATAAGGAGGAAAGATTCTATTGGCGTACTATAGCCATTGCATTTCCATAGTATCTTGCTGGAAAATTCAATTTTATTCACATCTTCGACTTATATCGTGGTGAGCTAACTTCCTTGCATAGGTAAGGAGGAAAGATACTTTTGGCGTGCTGTAGGTATTGCATTTCTATTGCATCTGTCTTGAAAACGCAATTTTATTGACATTTTCGACTAATATCGTGGTGAGCTAACGTTTTTGCATAAATAAGGAGGAAAGATACTATTGGCGTGCTATAGCCATTGCAATGCTCTGGACTCTGGCTGGAAAATTCAATTTCACTGACATATTCGACTAATATCGCAGTGAGCCACCTTCCTTGCATAAATAAGGAGGAAAGGATATATTGGCGTGCTATAGCCATTGCAATGCTCTGGACTCTGGCTGGAAAATTCAATTTCACTGACATATTCGACTAATATCGCAGTGAGCCACCTTCCTTGCATAAATAAGGAGGAAAGGATCTATTGGCGTACTATAGCCATTGCAGTGCTATAGAATCTGGCTGGACAGTTCAATTTTATTAACAGTTTCGACTAATATCGTGGTGAGCTATCTTTCTTGCATAAATAAGGAGGGTAGATGTTATTGGCGCGCTATGGCCATTGTATTTCTATAGTGTCTGAATGGAAAATTCAATTTTATTCACATTTTCATATAATATGGTGGTGAGCTCACTTTCTTGCATAAATAAGGAGAAAAGATTCTATTGGCGTGCTATTGCCATTGCAACGCTATAGAATCTGGATGGAAAATACAAGTTTATTGACATTTTCCACTAATATCGTGGTGAGCTAAGTCTATCGCATAAATAAGGTGGAAAGATTCTGTTGCCGTGCTATAGGAATAGCAATGCTATAGAATCTTGCTGGAAAATTCAATTTTATTGACATTTTCGACTAATATCGTAGTGAGCTACCTTTCTTTCATAAATAAGTAGGAAAGATTCTATTTGCGTGATAATGCGTGATATTGCCACTGCAATGCTATAGAATCTGCCTGGAAAATTCAATTTTATGGACAGTATCGAATAATATCGTGGTGAGCTATCTATTTTGCATAAATAATGAGGGTAGATCCCTTTGGCGTGCTGTAGCTATTGCAATGA
>NW_016954323.1:0-470 GCF_001483705.2 Eufriesea mexicana
AATAGTAGAGGAAAGTGAAGAAGTAAAGGACAGTTTACAAACTAAAACAGCAGCAGTATTATTTTTTGCAATGAAAAATTTTGTTACAGAGATTTCAATCTTTTACCATTTGGTGAAGAAGCAGAGGGTGATGAAGTAGAAACTGTGCTATTAAATAAAAAGTTTAGTGGTAAGGACAATTCAGTTCATGATCATTTAACTGATCCAAAATTAAGCTCACAACCAGCTGTTGAACCACTCGGACTTGCAAATAAAAAAAGAAAGGAAGACCATAGTAGCGATTCGGAAAGTGACGACGAAGTAGAAACACAAAAAGAATTAGAAGTTGTCAATCAAGAGAAAGAGTTAGTTTATTGTTTGCATTATAACTATGTTATAGCAAAGTAGGAATTTTTATTGACTGTCTTTTATATTTATATTTTCAGAGCAATGGAGGAAAGGATAAAAAATACATTGAGAGATACAAAAAA
>NW_016954324.1:0-526 GCF_001483705.2 Eufriesea mexicana
TATCTCATCCTGTCCAGCCATGACCACTCATGATTAGAACATATTAGAGGAGAGTAATGCGCACAAATCCATAGATTCACAGTGCACATCACAGTAGTCGAAGTCACCCTATCCCGCCATAACCGTACGTAACACAACCGAGCGTAGCTTAACGCAACCTAACGTGCAGAGACCATCATTGCAAGCCTCCCAGAGCCAAGTAGAATATACTAGAGCAAAGTGTAGTGCAGCAATCAATCACAATGCAATGTATAGCAAAAATGGGAAGATATCATAACCCAACGTGTCCTAACCTAGCCTAATCGAATGAAGCGTAACTCAATATAAGGCGCCGATATTAGTGTTGCTGGCATCCCCAGAGCCAAGCAGAGCTTATTACAGCAATGTAGAGCGCAGAAATAAACCTACATGCACTGTACAGCTCGAAAGTCAACGCTGCCCTGTAGTCAAACGCAACCTATCTCAGACTAACGTGGAGAGACCAATACTACTGGCCTCCCCTGAGTCGAGCAGAGTATAGTAGAGC
>NW_016954325.1:0-1021 GCF_001483705.2 Eufriesea mexicana
AGGTTGGGTTAGGTATAGATTCCTTAGGCTTCGTTTTTAAGGTTCAGTTAGGATTTCTGTGACATTTGCGCGATACACTGCTGTTTCGTGAAATTCTGCGCTCTACGTTGATCTACTATGCACTGCTCAACAGTGGGGATGCGAGCAATAGTGTCCGTGGTACGTTAGGCTCTGTTATGTTACGCTTGGTTAGGTTAGGTTAGGTTACGTTTGGTTAAGTTTGGTTAGGATAGCTCTGACCTCCTTGCTATACACTGTCATTCGGTGAATTTCTGCGATTTTCTGTACTCCACTGCATTCTGCTTGGCTCTGGGGATGCCAGGAGCAGTGGTTGCGACACGTCATTATGTGTTATGCTGTGTTTGGTTAGGTTAGATTAGGTCAGGTTTGGTTAGGATATCTTCGGCTTTTGTGCTATACACTGCAATGCGGTTCATTTCTGCGCACTACTGTGCTCTAGTACATTCTGCTTGTCGCTGTTGGGGCAAGCCAGGAATTGTGGTCTCGTCATGTTAGGTTCCGTCAGACTGCATTTGCGTATGCCAATTTTGGCTATGTTGGGATAGGGTGGCTTAGACTTTTGGGCCATTCACTGCTTTACGGTGGATTTCACCGCTCTACTGCGCTCTAATATGTTCTGCATGGCTCTGTATCGGCTAGCAATGGTGGTCTCGGCATATTAGCTTGAGCAATGCTACGTTTCGTTCATTTGGGTTTAGATGGCTTGGGTAAGATTTCATTGTCTATTGTGCTATACGCTGCTGTTCGGCAGATTTCTGCGCTCCACATTGCTCTTCTATATTCCGCCAGAATCTGGCGATGCCAGCAGCAGTGTTTACGGCTTTATGTTCACTTATGCATAGTTTGGTTGTGCTAAGTTGTGCCAGGTTAGGCTAGTTTGTCCTCGACTTTTGTAACATACACTGCTATTTGGTAGATTTCTGCGGCCGAATCTGCGCTAATATGCTCTGCTTGAATCTGCGGTGGTCATTGATAGTGGTCTCGGCACGTTAGGTTGAGT
>NW_016954326.1:0-548 GCF_001483705.2 Eufriesea mexicana
ACCATTGCTGGCTTCAGTAAAGTCAGGCAGAGTATAGTAGAGCAATGTAGAGCGCAAAAATTCGCCGAAGTGCAGACTATAGCACAAAAGTCTAAGCTACCGTGTCCTAACGTATGCGAACGCAACATAGTTCAGGCTAGCGTGCCGAGAGCACTACTCCTGTCCACCCCACAGCCAAGCTGAATATCCTAGGGCACAGTAGAGCGCGGAAATGCAAAGAATAGCAGTGTACAGCACAAATGCCAAAGCAATCCTAACCAAACTTAGCCCACCCTAACCTAGCAAAACGTAACCCAGCTCAACCAAACTTGCCACGGCCGCTATTTCAGACCTCCACAGTGATAAGCGGAGGCTAGCAGAGCAATGAAGAACGGAAATATCGACCGAATAGCAGCGTATAGGACAAAAGTCGAAGCAATCCTATCCAAACCTGACCTAGTCAAGAGCAAACATATCCTAGCTCTACCTAACGTACCATGGCCACAATTTCTGGCATCCCCACAGCAATGCAGGGCATGTTAGAGCGGAGGATAAGGCCGGAATCCAGC
>NW_016954327.1:0-637 GCF_001483705.2 Eufriesea mexicana
GTAACCTATCCCAACCTAACGTGCCTAGACATCCTCATGGCCAACCAGAGCATATTAGAGGAGAGCAGAGCGCAGAAATCCATATAATGGCAGTGTATAGCAGAAAAGCCGAATACATCGTAACCTGGCCCAAGAGAACCTAACTTAAACAAACGTAACATAACTGAACCTAACGTGAAGCGACCTCCATTGGTATCCTCCCCAGAGCAAAGCAGAGCTTACTAGATCACAGTAGAGGTCAGAAATCCAACCAAATCGCAGCGTATAGCCCAAAAGTCAAAGCTATCCTGTCCTAACATTGCCAAACGTGGCATGACCCAACGTAACCTAACTCCACCTGGCAGACCTGCACCACTGCTGTTGACCTGCCCAGAGCCAAGCAGAATATACTATAACACAGCAGATCACAGACATCCGCGGAATTTCAGTGTATAGCGCAAAAGTAAAAAATTACCTAACCTATCCTGACCTAACCTAACCCAACCGAACGTTGCCCAACTTAGCATAGCTTTCCAATGCCACTTTTGCTGGCCTCCGCCATGCCCAGCGGAACATACCGGAGCACAGTAGAGCACTGGTATCCACCGAGTAGGAGAGTATAGCACAAAAGTCAAAGCCATCATAACCAACCCTATCA
>NW_016954328.1:0-1654 GCF_001483705.2 Eufriesea mexicana
ATCTGTCGTACTGCTACCGTAAGACGACGATTGCTGCACCCAGTACTCTATTGATAATTGCTAGTATCTCCAGTGATAATCGATCTACCCGTTGACGGTTCTGGGGTTCCCTTGGAACCTACGTAATCAGTGAATGGATTAATCCAATGGATATGGTACAGAGAAGATGGCTACAGTCAGTAGTGTACTGTTCACTGTTATGGCCTCTAGATATAACTGATCCATATATTGGTAACTGTTGAACTGCTGTGGTACTTACATGATATCTGAAAAAATTTGTCCACTGACTAGAATACTGCGTACATGGCTACACTATGAAATGCATTATCTATTTCTAAGGTTTCAAGCGACAGTTGATATATCCATTGTTCAATGAGGAATTGCTTTAGAACTGAGAGTATCAGGTAATGGATTAATGCAATGGGTATGAAGTTGTGTAGGTGGCTATAATATGTATTCTTAATTGTTAATATCTGTAGAGATGATTGGTCCGTCCATTGATAATTCCTGAAATACTGTGGGATTTAAATGATAACAGAATTGATTAATACAATGGCTTCTGTACTGCGCCGATTGCAATGTTCTGTGCCTAATGGTTACTTCTTATATCTCTAGCGAGAATTGATATATCTATTGAAAAATCTGTACTGCGCCGATTGCAATGTTCTGTGCCTAATGGTTACTTCTTATATCTCAAGCGAGAATTGATATATCTATTGGAAATGCTGGTATTGCTATAGAATATAGGTGATCAACGAATTCGCAGTTTCAATGGCCACAGTAATGCGTGGAAGGCTATACTACGTTCGGTAATATTTTTCGTTAGCGTCCCTAGCGATAGTTGACCTATACATTGACGATTCTTGAGTTGCGGTAGAAGTAAATGAACAGAGAATCTATTATTGCAGTGGATATAGTTCATTGTCGGCGGCTCTACCATGTACTGCATTGTTAATTGACAATGTCCAAAGAGATAAGTGGAGAATTCATTGGTCATTTTAGGATTGCTTTATAATATACGTGATCAGTCAATAGATTAATACAGTGGCTATAGTACTGCGTAGATAGCTATACTATGTGCCGTATTATCGGCTGTTAATATTTCAATCGAAGATACATCTATCTATTGATCAATGTAGAATTGCAATCGAATTAACGTGATCACTGAATACATTAATGCATTGGCATTAGTACTACGCGGTTGGCTATAACTCCCTGAAGATGGAATACTCAGGACTGTGTCGGCAACTGTCAATATCTCAAACGATAGTAGATCTAGCGATTTATGATTCCAAAATTTCTGTCAAATTTATATGTTCTGCAGAGAGATTAATCAGATGGCACTTACAGTACTATACATAGTTCGCTATTGCCGACCGTCAACTTCTCTATATATAATTGATGTTATCATTGGCCATTGAAGGATAGCTATGGAAATAAGATTATCTGCGAATAGATTAATGCAATTGCTATTGCACTGGGAAGATTTCTGTACCCAGTACCGCATTGTCACATGAAAATGTCTCCAGCGATATTCGAAATATCCATTGTTCATTCTAAAACAGCTGTGGAAATTGTATGACACTTGAATAGATTTATAAAATGGATACAGGAACGTGTAACTGGCTATACTAAGTAACGTACTGTTAACTGC
>NW_016954329.1:0-741 GCF_001483705.2 Eufriesea mexicana
TGGCTGGACAATACAATTTCATTGACATTTTCGACTAATATCGTGGTGAGATAAGTTTCTTGATTAAATATGGAGGAGATACTCCATTGGTGTGCTATTGCCGTTGCAACGCTATAGAGTCTGTATGGCAAATACAATTTTATTGTCATTTCCGACTAATATCGTTGTGAGCTAACCTTCTTCCATAAATAAGGAGAAAAGATTCTGTTGGCGTGCTATAGGCATTTCAGTGCCACAGTGTGTGGCTGGAGAATTCAATTTTACAGACATTTTCGTCTAATATCGTGGTGAGCTAACTTCCTTGCGTAAGTAAGGAGGAAACATTCTGGTGGCGAGCTCTAGTCATTGCAAAGTTATAGAATCTGGAAGGGAAATTCAATTTTATTGACACTATCCACAAATATCATGGTGAGCTATCTTCCTTGCATAAATAAGGAGGAAAGATTCTATTGGCGTGCTATAGCCATTAGACTGCTATAGAATCTTGCTGGAAAATACAATTTTATTGACATTTTCGGACAACACCGTGGTGAGCTAACTTCCTTGCGTAAGTAAGGAGGAAAGATGCTTTTTGAGTGCTATAGCCATTTCAATGATATAGATTCTTGCTGGAAAATACAATTTTATTGACATTATCGACTAATATCGTCGTGAGCTAAATTTCTTGCACTAATAAGGAGGAAAGATTCAATTGGTTTGCTGTAAGCATTGCAAAGCTATAGAATCGTCCTGGAAAATTCA
>NW_016954330.1:0-226 GCF_001483705.2 Eufriesea mexicana
GCCTAACGCCTTCAATCCAATGGCAGGAACAGCCATCTACTTGCCAGAGAATAGGTCTATTCACAATCTATAATCTGATATAACTTGGTGAATAGATCGCCTAACGCCTTCAATCCAGTGGCAAGTACAGCCATCTACTTGCCAGAAAATAGGTCTATTCAAAATCTGTAACCCGTTATAGCTTCGTGAATAGTTCGCCTAACGCCTTCAATACAATGGCAAGTAC
>NW_016954330.1:245-560 GCF_001483705.2 Eufriesea mexicana
AAAATCTATAATCTGTTATAGCTAGGCGTATAGATCGCCTAACGCCTTCAATCCAATGGCAAGTACCGCCATCTACTAGCCTGAGAATCGGTCTATTCAAAATCTATAATCTGTTACAGCTTGGTGAATAGATCGCCAACAGCCTTCAATCCAATAGCAAGAACAGCCATCTGCTTGCCAGAGAATAGGTCTATACAAAATATATAATCTGTTATAACTTGGTGAATAGATCGCCTAACGCCTTCAATCCAATAGCGAGTACAGCCCTCTACTTTCAGAGAATAGGTCTATTCAAAATCAGTAATCTGTTATAGC
>NW_016954331.1:0-283 GCF_001483705.2 Eufriesea mexicana
AGGATAGGTTAGGTGAGTTTAGGTTAGGTTTGATTAGGTTAGGTTAGGATTGGTTGGGTTGGGATAGGATAAGTTAGTTTAAGCTAGGTTAACTAGGATTGGTTAGGACATGTTAGGTATGGTTTGTTTTTGTTAGGTTAGGACGGATAAGTTTGGGTAAGTTGGGTCTGGTTATATCAGGTAAGGTAAAGCATGGGTAGGTTAGGTTAGGATATGTTTTACAAACTTAGGTTAGGTTAGGTTACGCTATGTTAGGCAAGGTTAGGGTAGGACTGGTTAGGTT
>NW_016954331.1:346-630 GCF_001483705.2 Eufriesea mexicana
TAGGTTATGTTAGGTTAGGTTAGGATGGGTTAGGTTAGGTTAGGTTAGGTTAGGTTAGGTTAGGTTAGGTTAGGTCAGGACAGGTCAGGTCACGTCAGGTTAGGTTATGTTAGGTTATCTTGCGATAGGTTAGGTTAGGATATGTGATCTTAGCTTAGGTTCGATTAGGTTAGGCTGGGATTGGTTGGGTTAGGTTATGTTAGGTTAGGTTAAGCTAGTTTAGCTAGGTTACGTTAGGTCATGTTAGGTTAGGTTTCCTTATGTTAGGTTAGAAAAGGTTTGGG
>NW_016954332.1:0-211 GCF_001483705.2 Eufriesea mexicana
CCTTATATATGCAAGAAGATTAGCTCACAACGATATTAGTCGAAAATGTAAATATAATTGAATATTCCTGCCAGATTCTATAGCACTGCAGTAGCGATATTAGGCCAATAGAATTCTTCCATCTTACGTATACAATGGCGTTAGCTCACCTCGATATTAGTAGAAAATAACAATGAAATTGAATTTTCCAGGCATATCCTATAGCATTGCA
>NW_016954332.1:465-1023 GCF_001483705.2 Eufriesea mexicana
TGTTGCACGCCAATAGCATCTGCCCTCCTTATTTATGCCAGAAAGACAGCTAACAACAATATTAGTAGAAAATGTCAATGAAATTGAATATTCCTGCCAGATTCTAAAACATTGCAATGGCTATTGTACGCCAATAGAATCTTTCCCCCTTATTTATGCAAGAAAGTTAGCTCACCACATTAGTCGAAAATGTCAGTAAATCTGAATTTTCCAGCGAGATCCTATAGCAATGCAATGGCTACTGCACGCCAATGGAATCTATCCTACTTATTTCTGCAAGAGAGCTGGCTCACCACGATATATGTGGAAATTGTCAATAAAGTTGAATTTCCCGGGCTGAATCTATAGCACCGCAATGGATATAGCACGCCAATAGAATCTTTCCTCCTTATTAATGAAAGAAATATAGCTCACCACGATATAAGACGAAAATGTCAGGAAAACTGAATTTTCCAGCGAGATCCTGTAGCAATGCAATGGCTATAGCACGCCAATGGTATCATTCCACCTTATTTATGCAAGGCAGATAGCTCACCACGATATTAGTCGTAAATGTGA
>NW_016954333.1:0-240 GCF_001483705.2 Eufriesea mexicana
GAAAGATAGCTCACCATGATATTAGTCGAAAAAGTCAATAAATTTGAATTTTCCGACCACATTATATATCATTGCAAAGGCTATAGGACGCCAATAGCCTGTTTTCCCCTTACTTACGCAAGGAAGTTAGGTCACCACGGTTTTATTCGAAAATGTCAATGAAATTGAATTCTCCAGGACGATACTATAGCTTTGCAATGCCTATGGCACACCAATGGAATCTTTCCTCCTTATCAGTGC
>NW_016954334.1:0-650 GCF_001483705.2 Eufriesea mexicana
TAGGCTACGCTTGGTTAAGTTAGGTTACTTCAGGTGTAATCAGGATGTCTTTGACTTCTGCGCTATACACTTCGTTTGAGTGGATTTCTACTCTCTATATGGCTCTACTAGACTCTGCTGGACTCTCACGAGGCCCGCAATAGTGGGCTCGGTACGTTACGTTGAGCCATGTTACGTTTGGTTAGGTTACGTTTGTAAGTGTTAGGTTCGAGGAGCTTTGACAGCCTTGGCATTGACTACTATTCGGCGGAATTCCGCGCTCTACTGTGCACTACTATACTCTACTCGACCCTGGGGAGGCCAGCAATAGTGGTCTGTGTGCGTTAGGTTTAGTTGGGTTACGTTTGGTTGTGTTACATTTGTTTAGGTTAGACTTGCGTAGATTTGACTTTTGTGCTATACACTGTTTTTCGGTGTATTTTTGCGCTCCACTGTGCTCTTATATGTCCTGCTTCGCTCTGGGGATGCCGGCAATAAGTCTCGGAACGATCGGTTTAGTTAAGCTGCGTTTGGGCAGGCTATGTTAGCTTGGCTTAGGAATGGGTATCTTTGGCTTTCGTGGTACATACTACTCTTCAGTGGGGTTCTGGGCTCCTCTGTGCACTACTCGGCCCTGATCGACTCTGGGCATGCCTGAAATAGCGGTCGCG
>NW_016954335.1:0-381 GCF_001483705.2 Eufriesea mexicana
TAGGCCCCTTGGCATAGAATCATAACATGCCCGAAGGTACCGCCGTTATATATGTGTTTGCGATTTTCTCGCTTAGTTATTACTACGTGCCCACTGTATCGGCCGTCCTTCACGTTCATTTTCTCGGAAACGGAGGCTTTTATCAAAGATTCGTATTCTTTATTTTCGATTCGCCCCCTGACGTAGAATAATACCATGCTCGAAGGTACGGCGGTTATATGACTCTTTCTGATTTTCTCGCGTAGCAACTACTTCGTGCCCACTGTTTCGGCGGTACTTCACAATCATTTTCTCGGAAAGGAAGACTTCTATCAAAAATTCTTCTTTATTTTCGATTCGCCCCTTGACGTAGAATCATACCCTGTTCGAAGGCACGGTGGT
>NW_016954336.1:0-673 GCF_001483705.2 Eufriesea mexicana
GAAATCTACCTAAAAACAGAGTATACAACGAAAGTCAAATCTATCCAAACATATCATAGCAAACATAACCAAACCTAACGCAGACTAACTCACACTAACGTGCCGCGAACACTATTACAGGCCATCCCAGAGGCGAGCAGAGTACAGTAAATAAGGATAGAACGTAGGAATCCGCCTAATAAAAGTGTATATCCCAAAAGTCACAACTATTCTGTCCTAACCTAACCTATCGTAACCTAACCAAACGTAACCAAACTCAACCAAACGTGCCGCCACCACTAATGCTGGCTTCCCCAGAGCCAAGCAGAACATATTAGAGGAGAGTAGGGCGCAGAAATCTATGGAATCGCAGTGTACAGCAGAAAAGTCGAAGGTATCGAAACCTAACCCAAACTAACGTAACCTAACCTAACGTAGCCAAACGCAACAGCAACGTATCGTGCCGTGACCATTATTTCCGGGCTCCCATGGTCTATCAGATTAGAGTAGAGCGCAGCAGGGGGCAGGAACCAACCGTATAACAGTGTACAGCACGAAAGTCAAAGCTAACCTTACCAAACTTAGCCCAACGTAACATAACAGAACGTAACCCAACTTAACCTAACTTTCTGCGACCACTACTGCTGGCCACGCCAGGGCCAAGCAGAATATACTAGAACCGATTAGAGCGCAA
>NW_016954337.1:0-975 GCF_001483705.2 Eufriesea mexicana
AGGTTTGCTGACACAACATTACAAGAAAATGTCAATAAAATTGAACTTTTCAGTAAGACTCTACTGCAATGCAATGGATTTAGCATACCAATACGATCTTCCCCCCTTATTTATGCAGAAAATCTTGCTCACCACTATATTAGTTGAAAATGCCAATTAATTTGAACTTTCCAGTAAGATTCCTTTGCAATGCAATGGCTATAGCAAACTAATAGAATCTTACCTCATTGTTTTCGCAGAAAACATGGGCCACCTCAATATTTGTCGAAAATGTCTATATAATTGTACTTTTCAGGCAGATTCTATTGTAACGCAATGGCTATAGCAAACCAATAGACTCTATCCTCCTTATTTACACGGGAAATTTGCTCACCGCGATATTAGTCGAAAATGACAATATAATTGAACTTTTCAATCACATTCTATTGCAATGCATTGGCTATAACAAACCAATAGCATCTTTCCTCCTTATTTAGGCAGAAAGGACAGAATGGTTTGCTCGCCACAATACTAGACGAAAATGTCAATAATATTGACCCTTTCAGTCAGATTCTATTCCAATGCAATGGCTATGTGATACCAATAGGATCTTTCCTGCTTATTTATGTAGAACATCTTGCTCACCACGATACTAGTCGAAAATGTCAATAAATTTGAACTTTTCAGACTTATTCTACTGCAATGCAATGGCTATAGTAAACCAATTCGATCTATCCTCCTTATTTATGCGGAAAATGTTTCTCACAACGGTATTATTCGAAAATGTCAATTGAATTGAACTTTTCAGTCAGATTCTGTTGCAATGCAATGGCTATTGCAAACCAATAGAATCTTTCCTCCGTATTTACACAGGGAATTTGCTCACCACAATATTAGTTGAAAATGAAAATAGAATTGTACTTTTCAATCAGTTTCTATTGCAATGCATTGGCTATAACAAACCAAAAGCATCTTTCCTCCTTATTTAGGCAGAAA
>NW_016954338.1:0-1062 GCF_001483705.2 Eufriesea mexicana
GACCTGTCCTGACCTGACCGGACCAGACTTGACATGACCTGGCCTGACATTGCATGGCCTGGCTTAACCTGCACTGAGCTGACATGAACTGACTGACCAGACCTGACCTGACCTGACCTGAGCTGACCTGACCTGACATAGCCTGGCCTGATGTGGCCTGACATATCCTTCCCTGACCTGAACGAACCTGACCACTTCTGACCTGACCTGAACTGACTTCACAAGACCTGACCTGGCATAGCCTGACCCGACCCGGAATATTCTGACCTGCCCTTACCTGAGCTGACCTGACCTGTCCTGACCTGACCTGACCAGACTTGACATGACCTGGCCTGACATTGCATGGACTGGCCTAACCTGCACTGACCTGACATGAACTGACTGACCAGACCTGACCTGACCTGACCTGAGCTGACCTGACCTGACCTGCCTTTACCTGAACTGGCCTGACATGTCGTGACCTTACCTGGCCTGGCCTGGGCTGACCTGACCAAACATGACATGAGCTAACCTGACCTGGACTAGCCAGACATGGCCTGGAATCCAGACATGGCCTGGCCTGTCCTGCCCTGACCCGACCCGACCTGACTTGACCTGACCTGACCTGACCTGTGGTGGCCTGACGTTTCCTGGCCTGTCCAGACCTGCACTGACATGACGTGAACTGACTGACCTGACCTGACCTGACCTGACCTGACATGACTTAACATAACGTAACCTAACTTAACCTAACCTAACATAACGTAACCCAGCCAATCCTAACCTATCGCAATAAAGCCTAACCTAAACTCACCTCACCTAACCTAACCTATTGTAATCTAACCAAACCTAATATAACATAACATAACCTGACCTGACCTGGCCGGAACTGACATTTTCTGAACTGTCCTGACCAGACCTGACATGACCCGTCCCGACCTGACATCACCTGACCCGACCTGGAATGGCCTGACCTGAGATGACGTGACCGGAACTGACCCATCATGACCTGACCTGACTTCACCTGACCCGACCTGGAATGGCCTGACCTGACATGACGTGACTGGAACTGACCCGTCATGA
>NW_016954339.1:0-513 GCF_001483705.2 Eufriesea mexicana
TGAGTGCATGGATGGATGGATTTATGGATGTATGGGTGTTTGGATGTATGGATGTATGTATGGGTATATGTATGGATGTGTGAATGGAAGGTTTTATAGATGTATGGATGTGTGGATGTATGGATGTATGGATGGATGGATGTATGGGTGGATAGGTGTATTGATCGCTGGATGTACGGATGGGTGGTTGTATGGCTGGATGGATGTATGGACGAATAGGTGTATGGATGGACGAATGTATGGATTGATGGCCGTATGGAAGGATGTTTGTATGAATGGATTGAGGTATGGGTGTACGGATATACGGATAAATGTATGTACGGACGAATGGATGTATGGAATTGGATGTATGGATAGATTGCGGTATGGATGGATGGATGTATGTATGGATGGATGTATGGATGTATGAATGGATGGATTGATTGCCGTATGGAAGGATGGTTGTATGGTTGGATTGAGGTATGGATTGACGGATATACGGATAAATGTATGTACGGATGAATGGATGTATGG
>NW_016954340.1:0-423 GCF_001483705.2 Eufriesea mexicana
CCTAACCTATCAAAATGTAATATAAGCAAAATTTACATAACTTAACCTAACGTGCCGAGGCCACTATTTCTGGCATCCTCAAAGCCACGCAAAGCATATTAGAGGACAGTAGAGAGTAGACATCGACCCCAATGCCATGTCGAGAGCAAATATCAGAGATATCCTGGCCGAAACTAACCTGACCTAACATAACCGAACGTGAAATTACTCGACCTAGCGTGTCGAGAGCACTATACCTGGCGTCCACAGAGACATGCAGAGCGTGATAGCGCACAGAAGGTCGCAGAAGTTCATAGAATAGCAGTGTGCAGCAGAGAAGTCAAAGCAATCCTAACCTATCTCAACGTAGCCTAGCATAGCCGAACGTATCCCAACTCAACCTAACGTGCAGCCACCACTATTGCTGGCCTCCCAAGAGTCGAA
>NW_016954341.1:0-286 GCF_001483705.2 Eufriesea mexicana
GGATGGATGCATGGATGTATTGATGTATGGATCGATGGGTTTATGGATGGGTGCTTGTATGGATGGATGGATGTATGTTTCGTTGGATGTATGGATGGGTGTATGTATGGATGTGTGGATGCATGGATGGTTGGAATGTATGGAAAGATGGACGTATGGATTTAAGAATGTATGGATATATGCATGTATGGATGTATGGATGTATGGACGTATGGACGTACGTATATACGGATGTACGTATGAATGGATTTATGTATGGACGGATGGATGTATGGATGTATGGATG
>NW_016954342.1:0-285 GCF_001483705.2 Eufriesea mexicana
ATGTTATAGATTTTAAATAGACCTATTTTCTGCCCAGTGGATGTCTGTACTTGCCATTGGGTTAAAGGCGGTTGGCGCTCTATTCACCAAGATATAACAGATTATAGACATTGAATAGGCCTATACTCTGGCAAGAAGATGGCTGTACTTGCCATTGGATTGAAGGCGTTTCGTGATCTATTCACCAAGCTGTAACAGGATATAGATATTGAATAGACCTAATCTCTGGCAAGTAGATGGCTGTACATGCCATTGGGCTGAAGGCGTTCGGCCATATGTTCACCA
>NW_016954343.1:0-667 GCF_001483705.2 Eufriesea mexicana
CCTTGTTTATGCAAGAAACATAGCTTTCGACGATATTAGTAAAAATGTCAATTTGAATTTTCCAGCCAGATTCTTCGCCATTGCAATCTCAATAGCACTCCAAAAGGATCTTTCCTCGTTACTTATGCAAGGAAGCTATCTCGCCACGATACTAGTCGAAAATGACAATAAAATTAAATTTTCCAGCCAGATTCTGCAGCATTGCAATGGCTACAGCACTCCTGATGGACTTTTGCCTCCTTTCTTAAGCAAGGAAGTCAGCTCACCACGATATTAGCCGAAAATGTCAGTAACACTTTATTTTCCTGATATATTCTATAGCACCGAAATGCATATGGCACACCAATAGAATCTTTCCGCCATATATACGTTAGAAAGTTGGCTCACCGCGGTATTAGTCGAAAATGTCAATAAAATTGAATTTTCATTCCAGCTAGATTCTACGACATTGCAATTTCGATAACACTCCCAAAGGATCCTTCCTCCTTACTTATGCAAGGAAGTCACCTCACCACGATATTAGTCGAAAATGACAATAAAATTGAACTTCCCAGCCAGATTCCAGTGCACTTCAATGGCTATAGTACGCCAATAGAGTCTTTCGTCCTTATTTATGCAAGAAAGTTAACTCACCACGATATTAGCCGAAAATGTCAATAAAAATGAA
>NW_016954344.1:0-240 GCF_001483705.2 Eufriesea mexicana
GCACTCCCCTCCCCCGCGGCCTGAGCCTGACGCGGACGACACGCTGGTGATGGCCGCCGGGTCGAGTTGGGAGGAGACCACGCTGCGCGCGGGAAGCGGCGTGGCCCTCGTCGCGAACAGCATCCAGGGGCTAGGGCTCTGTATCTCCCCCGAGAAGACCGAGGTAATGTGGTTTTACCATCGGCTCCACGGGAAGCCGCCCAAGTCCCTGATGCGCGTGGGGCACGTCGTGGTCCATGT
>NW_016954345.1:0-899 GCF_001483705.2 Eufriesea mexicana
AGCATGACCTAACCTAACTTAACCGAACGTTCCATATATCAACATAACCTGAAGCGACAGCTCGTCCTGGCCTCGCCTTGGACAAGTAGAATGTGTTAGAGAGCAGTGGATCACAGAAATACACTGAATGACAGTGTATAGCACGAAAGTCAAAGCCATCCTAACCAAACTTAAACAAACCTAGCATAACAGGACGTAACTTTACACAAATGCCGAAGTTAACCTTGCACAGCATGACCTAACCTAACTTAACCGAACGTTCCATATATCAACATAACCTGAAGCGACAGCTCGTCCTGGCCTCGCCTTGGACAAGTAGAATGTGTTAGAGAGCAGTGGATCACAGAAATACACTGAATGACAGTGTATAGCACGAAAGTCAAAGCCATCCTAACCAAACTTAAACAAACCTAGCATAACAGGACGTAACTTTACACAATCTAAATTGCGGCGACCGTTATTGCTCGCCTCCACAGAGTCGAGCACAGTATGGTAGAGCAACGTAGAGTGGAGCAATCAGACGAATCGCAGTGAATATCACAAAAGTCGAAGGTACCCTAAAATAACCTGACCGATCCTAACTTAAAGGAATGAAGCGTAACCCAAGATAACGTGCTGCGACCACGGCCTCATGCCCCCCAGAGCAAAGCATAAAGTAGTAGAGCACAGTAGATCACAGAAATCCTCCTCATATCAGTCTATAGCACGAGAGTCAGAGCTATCCTAACCAAACATAGCCTAACTTAAAATAACCAAACGTATCTTTACGTATCGTGCCAGGACCAGTAATGATCGACTCCCCTATATCGAGCGCAGTATAGTAGAGCAATGTATATCGCGGACATCCTCCGAATAGGAGCGAACGGATTAAAGCTCTAACCTATACTGTCCTATCATAA
>NW_016954346.1:0-901 GCF_001483705.2 Eufriesea mexicana
CCAATAGTATCTATCGTCCATATTTATGCAAGGAAGTAAGGTCAACGTGATATTAGCTGAAAATGTCAATAAAATTGAATTTTCCAGACAGATTCTGATGCATTGCAATGGCTAAAGCACGCCAGTAGAGTCTTTCATCCTTATATATGCAAGAAAGTTAGGTCACCACGATATTAATCGTAAATGTCAATAAAATTGAATTTTCCAGTCGGATTCTATAGCATTGCTATGGATATAGCACGCCAATAGAATGTTTCGTCCATATTTATACAAGAAGGGTAGCTGACCACGATGTTAGTAGAAAATGTCTATAAAATTGTATTTTCCTGCCAGATTCTACTGCATTTCAATGGCTATATCACGCCAATAGTATCTATCGTCCTTATTTATGCATGGAAGTTAGGTCACCACGATATTAGTCGAAAATGTCAATAAAAGCGAATTTTCCTGGCAGATTCTATGGAATTGTAGTGGCTATATCGCTTCAATAGAATATTTCCTCCTTATTTATGCAAGAAAGAATTTCCTCCTTATTTATGCAAGAAAGATGGCTCACCACGATATTAGTCGAAAATGACAATAAAATAGAACTTTCCGAACAGATTCTATAGCATTCCAATGGCTATAGCACGCCAGTAGAATCTTTCCTACTTTTATATGCAAGAAAGTTAGGACACCATGATATTATTCGAAAATGTCACTAAATTGAATTTTCCTGCCAGATTCTATAGTATTGTAATGGCCATAGCGCGCCTATAGAATATTTCATCCTTATTAAGCAAAACACACATTTCACCACGATATGAGTCGAAAATGTCAATAAAAATGTGTTTTCCATACAGATTCTACTGCATTTCAATGGCTATATCACGCCAATAGTATCTATCGTCCTTATTTATGC
>NW_016954347.1:0-647 GCF_001483705.2 Eufriesea mexicana
AAGGGAGTTAGCTTACCACGATACATGTCGAAAATGTCCTAAAATTGAATTTCCCAGCCAGATCCTGTAGCAGTGCAATGGCAATAGCACGCCAATGGAATCCTTCCTCCTTATTTATGCAAGACTGTTAGCTCACCACGATATTAGTCGAAAATGGCAATAAAAATGAATTTTCCAGGCATATTCGATAGCAATGTGATTGCTATAGCGCGCCAATGGAATCTTTCCTCCTTATTTGTACAAGACAGCTAGCTCACCACGGTATTAGTCGAAAACGTCAATAAAATTGGATTTTCCAGGCAGATTCTGTAGCCTTGCAATGGCCATAGCACGCCAATAGAGACCCTCCCCCTTATCTAAGCAAGAAAGCTAGCTCACCACAGATATTAGTCGAAAATGTCAATAAAATTGAATTTTCCAGCCTGATTCTATTGCATTGAAATGGCTATAGGACGCCAATAGAATCTATCCTCCTTATTTATGCACGAAAGTCAGCTCACAACAATATTAGTATAAAATTTCAATGAAATTGAATATTCCAGCCGGACTCTAAATCATTGCAATGGCTATTGTACGCAAAAAGAATTATTCCTCCTTTCGTTTGCAAGGGAGTTAGCTCACCACGATATATGTCGAAAATGTCAATA
>NW_016954348.1:0-681 GCF_001483705.2 Eufriesea mexicana
AATAAGGGGGAATGATTCTAATGGCTTTGATAGCTATTTAATTGCAACAGAATATGAATGAAAGGTTCAATTTTATTAACATTCGCGACTAATATCGTGGTGAGCAAACATTTCTGTATAAAAGCGAAGGAAAGATACTGTAGGTTTGATATAGCCATTGCATTGCTGTAGAATCTTGCTGAAAAGCTCTATTTTAATGAAATCTCCGAGTAATATCGTTGTGAGCAAGCTTTTCAACATATACAAGCCGTAAACAATATATTGGTTTGATATAACCTTTGCAATGCAATTGAGCCTAACTGAAAAGTACAATTTTATTGACATTTTCGACTAATATCGTGGCGAGATAACTTTCCTGTATAAATGAGGAAGAAAGATATTATTGGCTTGCTATAGCTATTGCATTGCAACGGAATCTGACTGAAAAAGTTCAATTCCATTGACATTTTCGAGTAATATCTAGGTGAGCACGATTTGCAGTATAATTAAGGAGGAAAGATCCTATTGATTTATTACAGCCATGGCAATGCAATAGAGTCTGTCTGAAAAGTTCAATTTTATTCCCATTTTCGACTAATATCGTGGTGAGCGATATTTTCTGTATGAATAAGGAGGGACGATTTTCTTGGTTTGCTATAGCCATTGCATTGCAATAGAATCTGAATGATAAGTCAATTTTAT
>NW_016954349.1:0-1534 GCF_001483705.2 Eufriesea mexicana
CTGCAATTCTATGGGCGCCTGCGCTCTGCTTTCCTCTAATACGTTCTGCTTGGCGATGGAGAGACCAGCATTATTGGTCTAGGCACGTTAGGCTGGACTATGCTGCGTCTGCTTATGATACGTTTGGTTAGGTTGGAAAGGGATATCTTTGACTTTTGTGCTATGCACTGCTACTCGGTGGATTTCTACACTCTACTGTGCTTTAATATGCTCATGTGGTATCTGGGGAAGCCAGCAATTGTGGTCTCGGCAGGCGGGTTTGAGCTAGGTTACGTTTGGTCAGGTAAGGATTGTTTGTGTCAGGTTAGGATAGCTTTGCATTTTTTGCTATATACAGACGTCCTATGGACTTCATCGCTCTACTCACATCTGATATGTTCTGCTTGGCTCTGGGGTGGCCAGTAGTGGTGGTCTCTGCACGCTAGGGTGAGCAATGTTTCGTTACGTTAGGTTAGGTTAGGAAGGCTTCGTTGGTACTTCTTTGACTATAGCGCTATTCGCTGCGATTGTATGCACTTCTGCGCACTACTGTCCTCTAGTATGTCCTGTTCGTCTCTGTGGATCCCAGTAATGATGATCGCGGTACGTTAGGTTTAACTGTGTTACGTTTGCTCATGACGGATCCCAGTAATGATGATCGCGGTACGTTAGGTTTATCTGTGTTACGTTTGCTCATGTTAGAATAGAATATACTAGGATGGGGTAGCTTCCACTTTTGCGCTCTACACTGCTATTCGGTCGATTCCAGGGATGTAGTGCGCTCTAGTACGTTCTGCTTCTCTCTGGAGAGGCCAACAATGGTGGTTTTGTCACGTTACTTTCGGTTGCGCTACGATTGGTTAGTTTAGTTTAGGACAGGTGTGGTTTGGTTACCTTTGACTCCTTTGTTATACACTGCAGTGCGGTGGATTCCTGCGTTCTGCTGTGCTGTAGTATACTCTGCTTGTCTGTTTAGAGGCTAGCAATAGTGGTCTCACCGTGTTAGGTTGAGCTGTGTTACGTTTGGTTATCATACGCTTGGCTATGTTAGGGAATACCACTTCGACTATTGCGCTATGCACTACTATTCCGCGGATTTCTGTTGTATACTGTCCTCTACTACATTCTGCTTGGCATATGAACGTAATGTTCATATATGCTACGCTTGGTTAGGTTGGGTTAGGCCAGGTTAGGTTAGGGTACATACGCCTGCTGAGGCAATCACTGAAATGCGGCGGATTCCTGCGCTCCACTGTGCTGTAGTACATTCTGCTTGTCTCTGTGGAGGCCAGCAATAGTTATCCCGCCATATTGGGTTGTGTTCCGCCACGTTCAGATATGTTATGTTTGGCTAGGTTAGTATAGCCTACCCCGACTTTGGTGCTATTCACTGATTTTTGGTTGATTTTTTCGCTCTCACGAGCTCTAATGTACTCTGCTTGGGTCTGAGGAGGCCTGCAATATACCTCTGCTTGGGTCTGAGGAGGCCTGAAATATTGGTCTCGTCACGATATGTCGAGTTACAATACGTTTGATTAGGTTAGGTTGGGTTAAG
>NW_016954350.1:0-715 GCF_001483705.2 Eufriesea mexicana
TAGTATCTTTCCTCCTTATTTATGCAAGAAAGTTAGCTCACGACGATATTAGTCGAAAATGTAAATAAAATTTAATTTTCGAGTCAGATTCTATAGCATTGCAATGGCTATAGCTCTCCAGTAGAATCTTTCCTCCGTACACATGCAAGAAGGTTAGGTCACCACATTATTAGCCGAAAATGTCAGTAAGATTGAATATTCCGGCCATGTTCTACAGCATTGCAATGGCTATATCGCGCCAATAGATTCTTCCCCCTTATTTATGCAAGAAGGTTACCACACAACGATATAAGTCGAAATTGTTATTAAAATTGAATTTTCGAGGCAGATTCTATAGCATTGTAATGGTTATAGCACGGCAATAATATCTTTCCTCCGTATTTATGCAAGAAAGTTACCTCTCCACGATATGAGTCGAAAATGCCAATAAAGAGCACACCACGATATTAATCGAAAATGTCATCGAAATTGGATTTTCCATGCAGATACTATAGAATTGCAATGGCTATAGCTGGCCAATAGGATCTTTCATCTTTATTTATGCATGGACGGCAGCTCACGTCGATATCAGTCGAAAATGTCAATAAAATAACATTTTCCAGCCAGATTCTGTAGCATTGCAATGGCTATAGCTCGCCAGTAGAATCCTTCCTGCTTATTTATGCAGGGATGTCAGCTCACCACGATATTAGTCGAAAATGTCAATAAAACTGAA
>NW_016954350.1:775-987 GCF_001483705.2 Eufriesea mexicana
TTCTTTCCTCATTATTTATGCAAGAAGGTTACCACACTACGATATTAGTCGAAAATGTCAATAAAATTGAATTTTCGATCCAGATACTATAGTATTGCAATGGCTATAGCTGGCCAATAGTATCTTTCCTCCTTAATTATACAAGAAAGTTAGCTCACCACGACATTTGTCGAAAATGTCAATAAAATTGAATTTAGCAGCCAGATTCTATA
>NW_016954350.1:1063-1314 GCF_001483705.2 Eufriesea mexicana
ACGATATTGGTCGAAAATGTCAATAAAATTGAATTTTCCATCCAGATACTACAGAATTGCAATGGCTATGGCACGACAAAAGAATCTTTCGTCCATATTCATCCAAGAAAGTTAACTCACCACGATATTAGTAGAAAATGTCAATAAAATTGAATTTTCGTGCCAGATGCTACAGCGTTGCGATGGCTATAGCACGCCAAACGATTCTATCCTCATTATTAATGCAAGAAAGTTAGCTCGCCACGATATTT
>NW_016954351.1:0-620 GCF_001483705.2 Eufriesea mexicana
TGTTTGGGGCACGTTATGTTGTGTTAGGCTATGTTTGGCTATGTTCCCTTGGTTTGGTATGAGCATGAGTAGTTTAGACTTTTCCGATATACACTGCGATTCTATGGATGTCTGCGCCATATTGTGCGCTAACACACCATGCTTCTCCCCGTGGACGCCAGGAATATTGGCCTCGGCACGTTAGGTTGAGTTATGTTGCGTCTTGTTTGGTAAGGTTTGGCTAGATTTGGATTGTATGGCCTTGACTTTTGTCTATTCGCTGCTATGCGGTGGATTTCTGCGCCCCGCCGCGCTCTAATATGCTCAGCTTTGCTTTATGGAGGACAGAAATAGTAGTCTCGGCACGTTACTTTGAGCTACGTTACGTTCGGTTGTGTTACGACTGGGCCTGTTAGGAGAGCGTAGCATAAACTTTTGTGCTGTGCTCTTGTATTCGGTGGATTTCTGCACTCTACATTGCTCTACTGTACTCTGCCCGAACATCGGGAGTCCAGCACTAGTGGTCGCCGCACGTTAGGTTCAGTTACATTACGTTTGGCTAGGTTAGGTTATGTTGCGTTACGTTGTGTTTCGTCGGTTTAGCTTTGGATCTTGTGCTACACACTGCTATCCTATGGATT
>NW_016954352.1:0-1253 GCF_001483705.2 Eufriesea mexicana
CTCTGCTCGAATCTGTGGATGTGAGCCATGGTGGTCGCGACGCGTCTGGTTATGTTAGGTTACGTTAAGTAAGGCAAGGTTAGGTTAAGTTTGGTCAGTATAGCTATGACATTCGCACTGTACACAGTTCTTCGAAGGACTCCCGTGATCTACAGCGCTCTGCTAGATTCCACTTTCATCATGGGAGGTCAGCAGCAGTGGTCTCGGCACGTTATGTTGAGTAAGGTTACGGTTCTGTTAGGTTGGGTTAGGCAATGTTTGGTCAGGATAGTTATAACTTTTGTGCTGTACGCTTCTATTCGGCAGACTTCTGCGATCTACTGTGCTATAGTCCTGGGTAGGAAAACAATAGCGGTCGCGGCACGAAAGCTAGATTTGGGCTCTGCTGGATAATGTTACGTTCGGTTAGGTTAGGACAGGATGGCTTCGACTTTAGTGCTATATTCTGCTATTAAGTGGATTCGTGCTCCATACAGTGGTCTAATATTTTCAGCTTGGCTCTGGCAACGCTAGCAGTAGTGGTCTCGGCTCGTTACGATGTGTCAGGTTACGTTCAATTAGCTTGGGTCAGGATGAGTGAGGTCAGCATAGGTTTAACTATCGTGCTGTACACCGCCTTTCGGTGGATTTCTGCGCTTTACTGTGCTCTAGTGTGTCCTGCTTGGCAATAGGAAATGCCAGCTGTAGCGGTCGTGGAACGGTACGTTTAGTTAGGTTATGTTCGGTTATGTTAAAATTGGATAGGTTAGGAGAGGACAGATTTGACTTTAGCGCTATATCCTGCTATTAGGTGGATTCCTCCGCCCCACAGGGCCCTAATATTCTCAGCCTGTCTCTGGGAAGACCAGCAACAGTGGCCTCGGCACGGTAGGTTGAGAAGTGTAACGTTCGGTTATATTGGTTCATGCTATTGTTGGTTAGGGTTGCTTTATCTTTTGTGCTGTACGCAGATATTCTGTGGGCTCCTGCGATCTGGTGTGCTCTAGTATGGCCCGTTTGGTTGAAGGGAGGGCAGCAGTAGCCTCCTCTTCACGTTAGTTTGGGTTATGCTATGTTCGTACTTGTTCTGTTTGTTTGGGTTAGGGTTGGGTAGCACTGACCTTTCTGGTATACACTGCGACTCTATGGAATTCTGCGATGTGTTCTCCACCAGTGTGTCCAGCTTGGCTGTGGGGAGGTCAGCAATAGCTGTCACGGCATGTTAGGTTGAGTTTGGTTACGTTGGGTTATGTTACGATGGGATGAGCTAGGAG
>NW_016954353.1:0-325 GCF_001483705.2 Eufriesea mexicana
TATTGCTGGCCTCCACAGAGTCTAGCAGATGCTACTACAGAAATGCAGTGCGCAGATATCAACTGAATGGCAGTGTAAAGCACAAAGGTCAAAGACACCCAAGCTAAACGTTGCCTAGCATATCCTAGCCATGCGTAACCTAATTAAAACGATCCTGCCACTACCTCTATTGCTGTCCACCCCAGAGACAAGCAGATGCTAGTAGAGCAATACATTGCACAGATATCTAGCGAATAGCAGTGTATAGCTTAAAAGGCAAAGCTACCCTTCGATAACTTAGACAACCGTGACGCAACCGAACGTAACAGTACTCAGATTAACGTGC
>NW_016954354.1:0-543 GCF_001483705.2 Eufriesea mexicana
CCACTGCAATGCTGTAGAATCTGGCCGCAAAACACAATTTTATTGTCATTTTCGAATAATATCATGGTGAGCCAGATTCCATTGCATAGGTATGTGGGAAAGGTCCTTTTGGCGTGCTATAGCCATTGCAATGCTCTTGAATCTGGCTGGAAGGTTCAATTTTATTGACAGTTTCGACTAATACCGTGGTGAGCTTTCTTTCTTCCATAAATCAGGGGGAAAGATTCTGTTGGCCTGCTATAGGCATTGCAATGCTATAGAATCTTGCTGGAGACTTCCATTTTATTGACATTTTCTTCTAATATCGTGGTGAGGTATCTTCCTTCCACAAGTTTGGAGGAAAGATCCTTTTGAAGTGCTATAGCGATTGCAATGTCGTAGAATCTGGCTGGAAAATTCAATTTTATTGACATTTTCGATTAGTACGGTGGCCAGCTCTCCTTCTTGCATAAACAAGGAGGAAAGATACTGTTGGCATACTATAGGCATTGCAATGCTATAGAATCGTGTTGGAAAATTCAATTTTATTGACATTTTCGACTA
>NW_016954354.1:8401-11071 GCF_001483705.2 Eufriesea mexicana
CTGGAAAATTCAATTTTATTAACATTTTCGACTAATTTTGTGGTGAGTTAGCTTTCTCGCATAAATAAGGAGGAAAGATCCTATTCTCGTGCTATAGGCTTTGCTATGCTATAGAATCTGGCTGGAAAGTTCAACATCACTGACAGTTTCGACTAATATGGTGGTGAGCCGGCTACCTTGCATAAGTATGGAGGAAAGATACTTTTTGCGTGCTATAGCCGTTGCAATGCAGCTGAATCTGGTTGGAAAATTCAATTTTATTTACATTTCTGACTAATATCGTGGAGAGCTAACTTTCTTGCATAAATAAGGTAGAAAGAATCTATTGGCGTGCTATAGGCATTGCAATGCTATAGAAACTTACTGGAAAAATCAATTTTCTTGACATTATCGACTAATATCGTGGTGAACCAACTTTCTTGCATAAATAAGGGGGAAAGATTCTATTGGCGTGCTATTGCCATTGCATTGCTATAGAATCTGACTGTAAAGCTCAATTTTACTGACATTTTCGATTAGTACGGTGGTGAGCCAACTTTCTTGCATAAATAAGGGGGAAAGATTCTATTGGCGTGCTATTGCCACTGCATTGCTACAGAATCTGGCTGTAAAGCTCAATTTTACTGACATTTTCGATTAGTACGGTGGTCAGCTCTCCTTCTTGCATAAACAAGGAGGAAAGATACTGTTGGCATGCTATAGGCTTTGCAATGCTATAGAGCCATGCTGGAAAATTCAATTTTATTGTCATTTTCTACTAATATCGTGGTGAGAAACCTTCCTTCCACAAGTTAGGAGGAAAGATACTTTTGGAGTACTATAGCGATTGCAAAGCCAAAGAATCTGGTGGGAAAAATCAATTTTTTGACATTTTCCACTAATATGGTGGTGAGCTAATTTTCTTCCATATATCAGGAGGAAAGATTCTGTTGGCATACTATAGGCATTGCAATGCTATAGAATCGAGTTGGAAAATTCAATTTTATTGACATTTTCGTCTAATATCGTATTGAGCCAGCTTCCTTGCATTAGTATGGAGGAAAGATACTTCTTGCGTGCTATAGCCGTTGCAATGCTGCAGAATCTGGCTGGAAAATTCAATTTCATTGACATTTTTGACTAATATCGAGGAAAGCTAACTTTCTCGCATAAATACGGAGGAAAGATTCTATTGGCGTGCTATAGGCTTTGCCATGCTATAGAATCTGGCTGGAAAGTTCATTATTATTGACAGTTTCGACTATTATCGTGGTGAGATATCTTTCTTGACAAAATAGGCAGGGTTCATACTATTGGCGAGCTATAGCCGCTGCGATGCTACAGAATCTGGATGGAAAATTCAATTTTGTTGACATTTTCGGGTAATATCGTGGTGAGTTTCCTTTCTCGCATAAGTAAGGAGGAAAGATTCTATTGTAGTGCTATAGGCTTTGCAATGCTATAGAATCTCTCTGGAAGTTTCAATTTTATTGAAATTTTCGACTAATTTCGTGGTGTGCTAACTTTCTTGCATAAACAAGGAGGAAAGATTATATTGGCCAGCTATAACCATTGCAATGCTACATAAACTGGCTGGAAAGTTGAATTTTATTGACATTTTCAACTAATATCGTGGTGAGCTACCTTTCTCCCATAAATAAGGAGGTAAGATTCTATTGTCGTGCTATAGGCTTTGCAATGGTATAGAATCTTTCTGGAAGTTTCAATTTTATTGAAATTTTCGACTAATTTCGTGGTGTGCTAACTTTCTTGTATAAACAAGGAAGAAAGATCCGATCGGAGTGCTATAGCAATTGCAATGCTATAGAATCTTGCTGGAAACTTCAATTCTATTGACATTTTCGACTAATATCGTGGTGAGTCAGCTTCCTTCCCTAAGTAAGGAGGAAAGATCCTTTTGGCGTGCTATAGGCATTGCGATCCAGCAGAATCCGGCTGGAAAATTCAATTTTATTGATATTTTCGACTAATATCGTGGTGAGCTTACTTTCTTCCGCAAACTAGGAGGAAAGATTATATTGGCAAGCTATAACCATTGGAATGGTATAGAATCTACCTGGAAAATTCAATTTTATTGACATTTTCGAATGATATCGTGGTGAACTAACTTTCTTGCATAAACAGGAAGGGAAGATTATATTGACAAGCTATAACCATTGCAATGCTATTGAATTTGGGCGGAAAATACAATTTTATTCACATTTTCGAATGATGTCGCGGGGAGCCAGATTCCATTGCATAAGTAAGGAGGAAAGATCCTTCTGGCGTGCTATAACCATTACAATGCTCTCGAATCTGGCAGGAAGGTTCAATTTTATTGACAGTTTCGACTAATATCGTGGTGAGCTATCTTTCTTCCATAAATCAGGAGGAAAGATTCTGTTGGCATGCTATAGGCATTGCAATCCTATAGAATCTTGCCGGAGAATTCAATTTTATTGTCATTTTCTACTAATATCGTGGTGGGAAACCTTCCTTCCACAAGTTAGGAGGAAAGATACTTTTATAGTACTATAGCGATTGCAATGTCGTAGAATCTGGCTGGAAAATTCAATTTTATTGACATTTTCGACTAATATCGTAGTGAGCTAACTTTCTTGCATAAACAAGGAGGATAGATTATATTGGCCAGCTATAACCATTGCAATGCTATTTAAACTGGCTGGAAAG